>NC_054702.1:54317261-54574761 GCF_016097555.1 Gigantopelta aegis
AATATATAATAAAATTATAACTGTCGCAAAATGTAGGGGGGCCCCAGTCCCTGCCCCTTACCACCCCCCCCCCCCCCCTTCTCCGATCCGCTTCAGATGGTATTTATACTCGTTGGAATGTGTTTAATTTGATGGTCAGATCACAAGCATGAATCTTAATTATTACTTACTACTGTACTTAAATTCCTGTCTGTATTTTCTACCTTTATATTTGTTCATCTTTTGGAAGTTTTTTTATATTTACAGTACTGGAAGATAAGAACAAGCTTATATTCTTTAACCTAAACACATGGCTTAATGCATATTCTTTAACCTAAAGACATGGCTTAATGCATATTCTTTAACCTAAACACATGGCTTAATGCATATTCTTTAACCTAAACACATGGCTTAATGCATATTCTTTAACCTAAATACATGGCTTAATGCATATTCTTCAACCTAAACACATGGCTTAATGCATATTTGCTTTGATGTAGATTTTAGGTGCATACTGGCTAATTTAATGAATGGAGAAATTACTGATGCATTAAATACTCAGTATCATTACATTTATGTTTGGGTAAAACTGTTTTAAGGAATGTCTCAAAGTTTTTCAAACATTTCAATCCAATGTTTTTAAAATAGTTGTAACAGAAGCAGTGTAGGCCACACTTGCACAACTACTGAAATATATCAAAGCATTTTAAAATAATTGGGCATTTAATAGAAGTGACATTTTAACACACACACACACACACACACACACAGTGGTGTAGCGTGGGTTGCCAGCGACCGGGGCAAGGCAAGTATTGCACCCCCTAACCAGTGGACCATTAGCACTTCCTGAGTCCCTTCCACCAGTCCACAAAGCTAACCATATGTAATGTATGGTGTCTTTCATGCACTGAGTTATCCTGAATAACATTGCAAAAATTTAATATCCATCAAAAATGTGAATTGAATTAAACCAAAAAATCTGTGTTGTAGGTTGAAGAGTTTAAGACTGATCATGTAACTGGAACCAATTTAGATAGATTGTACAAAGAAACCAGTCTAAACAGTACCCTTAACAAACTGGAATCTTGTCCTAATCGGTCTCACGGTCCCAAATTTTCAAAAATCTAAAATGCAACCCTTTAAACACCAGATTCTGTCTAAATCGAATAAATATTAGGTCCCGACATGATCCAATTTAGACACGATTCACTGTAAATGTATAACTTTTATTATAGTCCTTAAAAAAAAAATCAATGTTCATAGAGGCTAGGAAGAACAGCAGGATTAGGGATTACATGAAGCCATAGGTCCCAGTTTATTTTTCTGGGTTAACAGCTTGGCTGATATATACAAAATGTAGTAAACAAAAACGAGGTCATATTGTTAGTATATCATCTTTTTTTTTTTACATTAATTTTCAATTATTTCATGGTCTTGTAATTAAACATGAGTGTAAGTATTATTGCAAAACACAGGTTTTTAAAAATGACTACTGGTAACAATTACATGTTGATATCTGTAATCATAACCATATTTGTCACATTGCAAAAGGTTTCAGTATAGTGTACCTATACACTTGCTTATTGATTAGCAGTATATACAAGGGATCAATATATGTACATATAGCTCCTAGTCTGACAGGCCTTTTATACTTTAAAAATGTATTTGCTTAATAACATACTGAATACTATGTTACCACCATTATAGCCATCTACTAAGTAATGGCTACTAGAAATAGGCTGCTAGAAATAGTTTCGAACAGAATACAGTTCACTCTTTATAAACAAGATTCAATTTACAGTTTTAAATTAGCTAATACGGTAGTACTAGAAGAAAAAATCTGTGATTTCTTTTTTAATATTATTATAGAGTGACAAGCTGGTTGGCTTACATAGTCAACGGTAAACAATTCTTAAAATAGTTTTTAGTTATTAGTTTTTATAGATTTATTAATACACATTAACTGAATCATAGATATAATGTCATAATTTTTTTTTCTCATATAATACATGTAGGTACAGTATCCAATAAAATAACATAACGTGAAATTTTTCACATCACATACTGTCAGAATTTGATATGTTTGCAAACTATAAATGCAAATTAATATGGTCATGGGACTACTTTTATTGACATGTAAGCAAATGTACTATGGCAACAGACTCCACATCATATATTCAAATGACATTTGAATACTCAGTAATAGCCGACTGGATTTGTAGTTGAGTATAAAGTTTACAAACAGGATGTTGTACTTAGCTTGAAATTAAATGACAGACAATATATTACCCTCAAATATTTCAGTATCGTAAATATGACATCTTAATACGAGTAAAAAGAAATAAAATTTGTATTCCCAATATATCAAAATACCGAAACACACTGTGTAATAACCTCTATGTATTCTGATTAATCCAAGAAAGTATGACATTTTGGCATTTTTATATGAGAAATGTTTGTCGGTTTTTGTAAATTTATCTATGTACATGTATAACAGTCAACAGTATAAAATTGCATAGTGTTGAGAAGCAATTTTATACTAAATTTGTGACTGTTATATATTGATAAACTCATCAAAAATGACGAACAATTTTTATAATTACAAACAACACTTCTTCCGAGTTAAAAACACACAAAACTCAGTTTCTAACATATTTTCTGAACATCTTTCTGGGGGCATGCCCATTTTAGAATTTTGTGAATGAAAAGCTACCCCCACCCCCCACCCCCTTAAAAAAATCCTGGATCTGCCCCTTACATTGACAGCAGTACTGCTGTCGCTGCTATAAAAGTAATATCTATATATCTCACGTTTTTACTCTGTATAGGCGAGACAACAACTGTTATTGATTTTAGCAAAGAAAAGATGAAAATGACACTGGACAAAAATTTGAAAAGAACACGGACAGTAAGAACTAAAATGAGAATACTTGATAAACACCAGATGACTTTCATCTCTGAGCAAGACCAGACACAGTCTACAATGTCACAAATTATACACCGGTGATAACTCGCTCACACTATACTGATGATCAAAAGAAAGCATATCGATAAAAAAGAAAGAAAAAAAAGAAGAGTTTTTGTTTTGTTTTAGTAGCAATTTACGGGATCTTTTATATGCATCATCCCAGACAGGACAGCACATACCATGGTCTTTGATATACCAGTCGTGGTGCACTGGCTGGAATGAGAAATAGCCTAATGGGACATAAACCGACCGTGCATCAAGCAAGTACTTTACCACTGGGCTACACCCCACCCCTCCATATCAATCAGTTTTTCAAGATGGTAAAAATGACACAAAATGCAAGTTGATGCAATTATGTGTTATAATTTGAAAGTATAATTAATCACATGGTGAGATATGAACACTGATATACTCAATAATTAACATCAGATATGAACATCATAGTTCAGAAAAAGCACTAGGAGTAAAATGTGTTGTTTCACATCAAAATACTTTAGTATGCATTCTTTTGATCATTAGTATATTTTCAGATCTCTAACCAAGACAGTACAACCTCACCAACAATACAACAATACATAAAGTAAATTACTTGACTATAATATGTATATACTGAAATATACTTGACTGGTATGTAACTCAACCAGTAACCTTCACCAAACATAGTTATATTCCAAATTTAGAATTCATTAAAAAAAATATATTAGTGTCTGGTACACTACATTTAATACAGCCAGCAACCTCACTAACATTTATGACTATATATAGATCATGACTTCACTAATGTCAATTACACAGTTGACAATGAACCTAATACGACATACCAACCAGTTCATTCAAATTTAATATACTAGTAACCAAATACAGCCAGTATAGTCAACATCACCGGGGAAAAAAAGGTCTATCAATTACAATGTTGTTGAAAACAATCCAAAATTAAAAACTAAATTGAATCATAAAATACAGGAACTGAAAGTATATAAAACACTATGATCCAAGTATAGCTACCAAAGTGCAGAAATCATTAAAAACACAAAAGAAAATAAATTATTAAGAGAACATTTTATGTCACATCCTTCAACATGTTATGGCCACAACCTTCCTACACAACAATACAAAGAAGAAAAAAAAAAATCAATAGGCATTCATTCCATCCATGGAGTCAAGACATAACATTCACAGATTGTTCGCTTGTTATGGAAAAAACAGTGCACGAAACTCACCAAAATTCACCCCAAACTGGCACGGACACTGGCGTATGGCTCAAGTAGGTGCAATCCGAAAGCTAGCCGAGTGTTTTACTGTAGTGACAGAGCGACAGATTTAAACTCCATGCAACAGTCTGTTCAGAGAGTTGTCGCCATCATTCCTGCCCGACTCTGCTGATCAATAAGCAGGAGGCATCATGGGTAATACTTCTGATTAGCTCCCGCTGCAGATGCTGATGCTTGGTTACAAATGAAGGGAAGTGATTATGTTAATTATTGAATAGGTGACAGACAGGGGGAAAAAGTATCACAAGTAGAGATGCAAAAATCAGTAGGTCAAATCAGCTGTACAATATGTCATGTAGATGCTTGGTTACAAATGAAGGGAATTAAGTGATTATGTTAATTATTGAATAGGTGACAGAGTGGGGGAAAAGTATCACAAACATCAGTAGGTCAAATTAGCTACATATTCCAAAACTATAATGAAGATAAAATGACAGAATGAAGATAAGTAATTCCACGAATGCTTAAAACACTGATTATAATGACATCAGGAAGATGAAGTGAAAACTAACACGCATAAAGTAACACAAGTCAAATAAATTACATACATTACGTAGACAGATGGAAAATACAATTTACGATAATAATGTTTTGCATGTCCCAGGTTTCCATACAAAATGAAAATTGAATTTTAAATCCTATCATATTTAATTATACACATGCTGTACATAATTTAAAAATGAATTAGTATATGTTGATTGATGACAATTGTGTATAAGACAAATTTCATATTAAGGTGGTGATTTAAACCTGATATAATGCCTAGGTGTACTTTGTAACAGGTTCAACAAATGTCCGTCAGATTACAATCATTGTTATGAAGTTCCATACTGCCCTCTCATCTATTTAAATCAGATTACAATCATTGTTATGAAGTTCCACACTGCCCCCTCATCTATTTAAATCAGATTACAATCATTGTTATGAAGTTCCACACTGCCCCCTCATCTATTTAAATCAGATTACAATCATTGTTATGAAGTTACGTACTGCCCCCTCATCTATTTAAATCAGATTACAATCATTGTTATTAAGTTCCACACTGCCCCCTCATCTATTTAAATCAGATTACAATCATTGTTATGAAGTTACAATGTACGTACTGCCCCCTCATCTATTTAAATCAGATTACAATCATTGTTATGAAGTTACGTACTGCCCCCTCATCTATTTAAATCAGATTACAATCATTGTTATCAAGTTATGTACTGCCCCCTCATCTATTTAAATCAGATTACAATCATTGTTATGAAGTTACAATGTACGTACTGCCCCCTCATCTATTTAAATCAGATTACAATCATTGTTATGAAGTTACGTACTGGCCCCTCATGTATTTAAATCAGATTACAGTCATTGTTATGAAGTTCCACACTGCCCCCTCATCTATTTAAATCAGATTACAATCATTGTTATGAAGTTACAATGTACGTACTGCCCCCTCATCTATTTAAATCAGATTCCAATCATTGTTATGAAGTTACGTACTGGCCCCTCATGTATTTAAATCAGATTACAGTCATTGTTATGAAGTTCCACACTGCCCCCTCATCTATTTAAATCAGATTACAATCATTGTTATGAAGTTCCAAACTGCCCCCTCATCTATTTAAATCAGATTACAATCATTGTTATGAAGTTACGTACTGCCCCCTCATCTATTTAAATCAGATTACAATCATTGTTATGAAGTTACGTACTGCCCCTTCATCTATTTAAATCAGATTACAATCATTGTTATGAAGTTACGTATTGTCCCCTCATCTATTTAAATCAGATTACAATCATTGTTATGAAGATACAATGTACGTAAAGCCCCCTCATCTATTTAAATCAGATTACAATCATTGTTATGAAGTTATGTACTGCCCCCTCATCTATTTAAATCAGATTACAATCATTGTTATGAAGTTATGTACTGCCCCCTCATCTATTTAAATCAGATTACAATCATTGTTATGAAGATACAATGTACGTACTGCCCCCTCATCTATTTAAATCAGATTACAATCATTGTTATGAAGTTACGTACTGCCCCCTCATCTATTTAAATCAGATTACAATCATTGTTATGAAGTTACGTACTGCCCCCTCATCTATTTAAATCAGATTACAATCATTGTTATGAAGTTCCACACTGCCCCCTCATCTATTTAAATCAGATTACAATCATTGTTATGAAGTTCCATACTGCCCCCTCATCTATTTAAATCAGATTACAATCATTGTTATGAAGTTCCATTCTCACCCTCATCTATTTAAATCAGATTACAATCATTGTTATGAAGTTCCATACTCACCCTCATTTATTTAAATCAGATTACAATCATTGTTATGAAGTTATGTACTGCCCCCTCATCTATTTAAATCAGATTACAATCATTGTTATGAAGTTACGTACTGGCCCCTCATGTATTTAAATCAGATTACAGTCATTGTTATGAAGTTCCACACTGTCCCCTCATCTATTTAAATCAGATTACAATCATTGTTATGAAGTTACAATGTACGTACTGCCCCCTCATCTATTTAAATCAGATTCCAATCATTGTTATGAAGTTACGTACTGGCCCCTCATCTATTTAAATCAGATTACAATCATTGTTATGAAGTTACGTACTGCCCCCTCATCTATTTAAATCAGATTACAATCATTGTTATGAAGTTACATACTGCCCCCTCATCTATTTAAATCAGATTCCAATCATTGTTATGAAGTTACGTACTGGCCCCTCATCTATTTAAATCAGATTACAATCATTGTTATGAAGTTACGTACTGCCCCCTCATCTATTTAAATCAGATTACAATCATTGTTATGAAGTTACATACTGCCCCCTCATCTATTTAAATCAGATTACAATCATTGTTATGAAGTTACGTACTGCCCCCTCATCTATTTAAATCAGATTACAATCATTGTTATGAAGATACAATGTACGTACTGCCACCTCATCTATTTAAATCAGATTACAATCATTGTTATGAAGTTCCATTCTTACCCTCATCTACTTAAATCAGATTACAATCATTGTTATGAAGTTACGTACTGCCCCCTCATCTATTTAAATCAGATTACAATCATTGTTATGAAGATACAATGTACGTACTGCCCCCTCATCTATTTAAATCAGATTACAATCATTGTTATGAAGTTACGTACTGCCCCCTCATCTATTTAAATCAGATTACAATCATTGTTATGAAGTTACGTACTGCCCCCTCATCTATTTAAATCAGATTACAATCATTGTTATGAAGTTCCACACTGCCCCCTCATCTATTTAAATCAGATTACAATCATTGTTATGAAGTTCCATTCTCACCCTCATCTATTTAAATCAGATTACAATCATTGTTATGAAGTTCCATACTCACCCTCATTTATTTAAATCAGATTACAATCATTGTTATGAAGTTATGTACTGCCCCCTCATCTATTTAAATCAGATTACAATCATTGTTATGAAGTTACGTACTGGCCCCTCATGTATTTAAATCAGATTACAGTCATTGTTATGAAGTTCCACACTGTCCCCTCATCTATTTAAATCAGATTACAATCATTGTTATGAAGTTACAATGTACGTACTGCCCCCTCATCTATTTAAATCAGATTCCAATCATTGTTATGAAGTTACGTACTGGCCCCTCATCTATTTAAATCAGATTACAATCATTGTTATGAAGTTACGTACTGCCCCCTCATCTATTTAAATCAGATTACAATCATTGTTATGAAGTTACATACTGCCCCCTCATCTATTTAAATCAGATTACAATCATTGTTATGAAGTTACGTACTGCCCCCTCATCTATTTAAATCAGATTACAATCATTGTTATGAAGATACAATGTACGTACTGCCACCTCATCTATTTAAATCAGATTACAATCATTGTTATGAAGTTCCATTCTCACCCTCATCTACTTAAATCAGATTACAATCATTGTTATGAAGTGACGTACTGCCCCCTCATCTATTTAAATCAGATTACAATCATTGTTATGAAGTTACAATGTACGTACTGCCCCCTCATCTATTTAAATCAGATTACAATCATTGTTATGAAGTTACGTACTGGCCCCTCATGTATTTAAATCAGATTACAGTCATTGTTATGAAGTTCCACACTGCCCCCTCATCTATTTAAATCAGATTACAATCATTGTTATGAAGTTACGTACTGCCCCTTCATCTATTTAAATCATATTACAATCATTGTTATGAAGTTACGTCTTGCCCCCTCATCTATTTAAATCAGATTACAATCATTGTTATCAAGATACAATGTACGTAAAGCCCCCTCATCTATTTAAATCAGATTACAATCATTGTTATGAAGTTACGTACTGCCCCCTCATCTATTTAAATCAGATTACAATCATTGTTATGAAGTTACGTACTGCCCCCTCATCTATTTAAATCAGATTACAATCATTGTTATGAAGATACAATGTACGTACTGCCCCCTCATCTATTTAAATCAGATTACAATCATTGTTATGAAGTTACGTACTGGCCCCTCATCTATTTAAATCAGATTACAATCATTGTTATGAAGTTCCATACTGCCCCCTCATCTATTTAAATCAGATTACAATCATTGTTATGAAGTTCCATTCTCACCCTCATCTATTTAAATCAGATTACAATCATTGTTATGAAGTTCCATACTCACCCTCATTTATTTAAATCAGATTACAATCATTGTTATGAAGTTCCACACTTCCCCCTCATCTATTTAAATCAGATTACAATCATTGTTATGAAGTTCCAAACTGCCCCCTCATCTATTTAAATCAGATTACAATCATTGTTATGAAGTTCCACACTGGCCCCTCATCTATTTCAATCAGATTACAATCATTGTTATGAAGTTCCATACTGCCCCCATATCTATTTAAATCAGATTACAATCATTGTTATGAAGTTTCCATACTCACCCTCATCTATTTAAATCAGATTACAATCATTGTTATGAAGTTACATACTCACCCTCATCTATTTTTTGTGTCCATCACAGCGGAATGAATCTATATGTCATTGAAATATATATTTTCACTTTTTGAATGCAAAATGTAAGATAATTTTATTTTCATACAAATACTGCACATTTAGAACAGCATGAAGACAATGACTTTAATTTATAATTAACCTATCTCTTTAACCCTAAAATAATATTTAAAACAAAAACATACAATAAAAGGAAACATAAAATTTTGCCACCAGTTGTTCTTGCATATTGAAAGAAATGTTTTATTTAACGACGCACTCAACACATTTTATTTACGGTTATATGGCGTCAGACATATGGTTAAGGACCACACAGATTTTGAGAGGAAACCCGCTGTCGCCACTTCATGGGCTACTTTTTCTGATTAGCAGCAAGGGATCTTTTATTTGCGCTTCCCACAGCAAAGATAGCACAAACCATGGCCTTTGTTGAACCAGTTATGGATCACTGGTCGGTGCAAGTGGTTTACACCTACCCATTGAGCCTTGCGGAGCACTCACTCAGGGTTTGGAGTCGGTATCTGGATTAAAAATCCCATGCCTCGACTGGGATCCGAACCCAGTACCTACCAGCCTCTGGACCGATGGCCTAACCACGACTCCACCGAGGCCAGTCCTGCATATTGTTACTGTAAAGAATAATGAATGCTATGATGCAATCATCTACACAAAATTAATTTTCAAACCCTGGATATACAGTTACAAAATGTGACCTACATTATTACATTGATGAATTCATAGAATTCCAATAAACTTGGTACATGTAGATGACACTGGGATGTAGTTTATATTTTATTGAAAACAAATTTAGACTTTTTATAAATTACTGTTTAAAAAGAAAGATCTTATCCACTTGGTAAAATGATTTTGTCAACCTACCCATTCACGTCTCCCCCCAAAACCAACCAACCAACAAAAAAGCTTCAAATAAATAATTTAAAGAAAAGAAAAAGATGCAGTTTATGTTATATCTACAAAAAAAAGGAAATTAACAGTTAAACAAGCATTTTGAGAGTACTGCTAAAGCAATACACGTCCTCTACCTGACCCCACAATTTTTCGTATCTCCTAAATTCAAGGGCCAAACATCTGTGAAAAGTGGGTAAATCACCATGAAAGTTAACTTGATCAGTAACAGTACATGATAAAGCTATATACAAAATTTCACCTCAATATATTCAGACATTGCAAAACAAATGTACATATCTCTTAAGTTCAAGGGCCATAACCCTTTCAAAAACAGGTCAATTGTCATGAAAGTTAAACTTCATCTGTAATAGTACATGATAAAGCTATATACAAAATTTCAGTTCAATATCTCAAGGCCTTCTAAAAACAAGAAAGAAAGGTTTTATTTAACGATGCACTCAACACATTTTATTTACGGATATATGGCATCAGACATATGTTTAAGGACCACACAGATTTTTGAGAGGAAACCCGCTGTCGCCACTACATGGGCTACTCTTCCGATTAGCAGCAAGGGATCTTTTATTTGCACTTCCCACAGGCAGGATAGCACAAACCATGGCCTTTGTTGAACCAGTTATGGATCACTGATCGGTGCAAGTGGTTTACACCTACCCATTGAGCCTTGCGGAGCACTCACTCAGGGTTTGGAGTCGGTATCTGGATTAAAAATCCCATGCCTCGACTGGGATCTGAACCCAGTACCTACCAGCCTATAGACCGATGGCCTACCACAACGCCACCGAGGCCGGTTTCTAAAAACAAAGTAAAAAAAAACAAATTTTCACATTGCCCAAGTTCAAGGGCCATAACTCTGTCAAAGATGGATATATCGACATGAATGTGAAACTTGATCTATAAATGTACCTATACACAAAATTTGAAGTTAATATCTTATGGCCTTCTGGGGAAAAAAAAGTTAGGAAAACAAATTTTCATATCTCCTAAGTTCAAGTGCCATAACTCTGTCAAAGATGGATAAATCGACATGAAAGTGAAACTTGATCTGTATCTGTACATGATAAAGCTATACACAAAATTTCAGGTTAATATTTTGTGGCCTTCTGGAAAAGAGTCAGGAAAACAAATTTTCATATCTTCTAAGTTCAACGGCCATAACTCCGTCAAAATTAAATAAATTGCCAAGAAAGTCAAATTTGATCTGTCACAGTACATGATAAATCTATTCCCAAAATTTCAGTTCAATATCTCAAGGCATTCTAAAAAAAAACATCCGGACAGACGGACTGACAGACGGACTGACAGACATAAAACCTATAGTCCCTTCTGGTTGGACTGGTAGGGGACTAATAAAGAGAGAACTTTTTCAGAAGCTCACAATAATAGTGCCACTCCTTATACCTGTTTAAAGTGTGTCATATAAATTATAGAGCAACATAATGAAGTAAATGGATAAATAATTATAATTTAGTCGTTTCTGGGTTAACAAACTTGTAAGCAGACCACAGATTAGCTCAATCAAGTCATCTGTTATTGAGCCAAGATATTGATTTGGTATTTGCAATCTGATATTCAGAAAGACCCCAGCCATATTTTCTGTTTTTGGTTAACAGACAGATCTGCTACATTCTAAAAGTATGAGAAAAAACACGAAACAAAATTGTAATAAATACTTACTATATAACTTCATGAAAAACAAAAACTGAAAATAATATTAGTAATTTTTGACATATAGTCTTAGAGAGGAAACCCGCTAAATTTTTCTATTAGTAGCAAGGGATCTTTTATATACAATATTCCACATACCACAGCCGTATATATACCTGCAGTCATGGTGAACTGGCTGGGATGAAAAATAACCCAATGAGCATACTGGTGGGGATCGATCCTAGATCCACCGCACATCAGGCGAGGGCTTTACCACTGATCTTTGCTTAAATTAAATTTTTTGGCAATATGTATTTCTGGTTATCCTGGGTTTTGGAGTAGCTCAAAATTAATTTTACACAAAATAAAAAAGATATATGAACCTTGTACTGATTTACAAAACAACAGCTACTATCACCTCTTAATGAAAATATAGGTAAGATGTATACCAAAGACATCCTACCAGTTGCTCACCTAGAGGAATCCTGTTAAATTACCAGCATTCCCAGTACGTGGGACGGGACGTAGCTCAGTGGTAAAGCGCTCGATCGATGCGCGGTCGGTCTGGGATCAATTTCCACCGGTGGGCTCATTGGGCTATTTGTCGTTCGAGCCAGTGCACCACGACAAAGGTTGTGGTATGTACTACCCTGTCTGTGGGATGGTGCATATAAAAGATCCCTTGCTGCTAATCTAAAAGAGTAGCCCATTAAGTGGCGACAGCGGGTTTCCTCTCTCAATATCTGTGTGGTCCTTAACCATATGTCGGACGCCATATAACCGTAAATAAAATGTGTTCAGTGTGTCGTTAAATAAAACATTTCCTTCCTTCCTTCTTCCTGGTACGTAAACTGGTACACTGTATACGAAATTCCACAGAGATATTTTCATAATTATATAAAATTTTAATGGTATTTTTATAGAATCTGAAACAACTGCATGGTTACACAAATAATTCAAAAAGATCTTTTGACAGGTTTGTAGGTAATTCTAGCTGTATTATCCTGATCCGCTTGATCATAAAAACTTTCTGGTAGGATCTCAAATCATTTGTGGCCATATGTCAAAGAACCTGTGGCAAAATCCTAAATATGTATTGATGCAGATTAAAAAAAAAAAAACTTCTGACAGAATGCCAGTAAACTCCCAATGGCAAAATGTAATTCTAGTTTAATTAAACTAATCTGCCTACAACTTTGTTCGTAATAGCTAGCATTTGATGCAGAATTCCCTAGAACTTCAGACAGATGCCAATGAACTGCCAGAGTGATTTTATGACCACGGTAAAATGTAATTCTAGTTTAATTATACTGATTCACCTACAACGTCATTTATAATATCACTTTCAAAACACAAATAGAAATAAAAGTCATACATAAATCATGAACGCATTGTGTGAAGCAATGAAATAAGTAATCTAATATATTTATTTTTATTGCACATGAATATTCCAACACGAGATATCAATCAACACTACCTGCTTTGTATGGAAAACGGAAAACATTGAATATAATTTTACAATGATATAGTCACAGCTAGTATAATCAGCTGGTATAGTATAATCAGCTAGTATAATCAGCTAGTATAGTCAGCTAGTACATGTGTATAGTCAGCTAGTTAAGCCTGACACCTGATAACTCAGTAAAAGATCATAACAGGTGGATTACTGTTACATCATAATACACATAATTTCTAATTAAAATTACATGCATTATATTGTATGTATTACAATGGTTATCATAGATCAGATTATTAACACATATTGATGCAGCTTCATTATGCAATAACATATATTAATGACATTATTAAACAGATGTCACAAAAAATAATTGCATGTGGTTTAGTTAAAGAGCATACTTTTTATGGATGCCTCAATAGCTCAAAGCGCATCGTGGTTAGTCTTGCAATTTGCGGGCAATTCGGTGCCACAGGTTCGAGTCCCAGCAACGGCATGGGACAATTTGTGAGGCCAGAAAGGATTTAATTATCCCCTGCGCCAGTGTGTTAATATCTCTGTATGTAACAGTCAACCTCGACATACATACATACATACATACATACATATACATACATACATACATACATACATACATACATACATACATACATACATACATACATACATACATACATACATACATGCATACATACATACATAAGTGACAGACCTTGTTTTTAAAAACTACATCATATTTTTTAATATTAGATTCGTTTTTGATGATTGATGATTGATTTACATGTACATGCTGTTACATTTTATTAAGATTTAAACTGTTTAAATTGTAATTCCCTACATCTGAAGTGTTTCTGGTAATTAATCCCGGTGTTTGTAATACCATGAAATGCATTTTCCATAACTCTAAAAACACACGTGCCTCTGAGGAGTAGCGGTTAGGGAGACGAGCTTTGGTCCATTTTAGAGGGTTTCAATGTCACAAACTCATTTCACATTATTGTTATTATTTTGTCATCGTTTTAGATGAAGTGACAGACTTGACAGCTGTGGTGGCAGTACTTATGATGGGTGCCACCGGTGGGGCAGGATATGATCAGCTTTCGCCAACACCTCAACTCATCACTGTTATGACAGTGATTCATGAGTGCATGTCATCACAGCTGTACTTATTCCAATGAACTCTGTCTGATGCTAGTTTTGATTTAGTAAACTAGTCTAGAAGTTGCAGTCCTCTTTGTGGTGGTGCAAGTGGGATGAAATCTCCAGTAAAGGATTTCCTTGGGAGTGGCTGACCTATAGACAAGGCACTAGATAGAGATTCATGGAATCTACCATTACTTTGCCAATTAATGCTCATTCGACTCTGCATTGTGCAGAGATACGGCCCTGATCATGTATTACAGATTTAACATATAATACACATGATAAATCAAATAAATTTACATTCTATGAAATGGTAATCTGTGACCTTTATTATATATATATTATCTTTGTTCTCTTCAACAAGTCCATTAAATAAACTAGTGTCCAAAAGAAAGTATACACACTAAAAATATTAATAAGTTTCATCGAAATGAGAAAAATTTGATAAAACAATACTTAAACATGTCTCATATACAAACACAACATTTCCGGGAACAAAACGCGAAACAAACTGACACTGTACGCAAATACCGCATTAAATGGAAAAACGACTTTGGGTGATGTAGCACAAAATCCACGTGCAGACTACTGGTATAAAACAGCTTGTCCGACAGGTCACGAGCACAGCAATCAAAAGCACACCAAAGTTATGCCATGATTAAGCAGTATTGAGAAGGAGAGAGCTATTGGAAAGGCCCAGCAAGGAGCCACAAACACCGCCATTGCAAGAACTATCAGCTGCACCCGCGTCATGGTCAGCAGACTGATGCAATGTCTACAACAAACCGGCGACACAGCATGATAGCAGACAGGCCTAGGAGCGGTAGACCATGAGTCACCACGCCAGGTGAGGATTGTCACATCCGGACAATTCATCTGAGGGACCGCTTCATGACAGCAACGTCAACGGCAGCAACGGCACTGGGACATCGGATCTGTCTCGACGATTAAGAAACTTCGGTATTCAAGCACGTCGACCCTACCGCGGAGTTCACATGACACCTCAACACCGACGTAACCGACTGATATGGCGATATCGACGTTGGCAAGTGCGTAACTGGCGACGCGTGATGTTCACGGATGAGAGTAGGTTCTGCCTGTTCAGGAATGATGGTAGGGCACGAGTATACAGACGATTAGGTGAACGTGTGGTGCCAAATTGTGTTCCACAAGTCCACCCATTTGGAGGCGGTAGCGTCATGGTTTGGGGAGGGATCTGCGGTGATCTGAAAACGAGGCTCGTTATTATTCACGGCAACCTGAATGCTCAAAGATATTGGGATGTAATTTTGTGCAGCCATTTATGCAGCAACAACCACATGGCATTGTCTACCAGCACGACAATGCGAGACCTCATACGGCAAGGCTCACCATCGACTTTCTTAATAACGCCAACATCAATGTTTTACCGTTGCCAGCATGTTCTCCAGACATGAATCCCATTGAGCATTATGGGACTACCTGGACCGGCAAATTAGATGACGGCCAGTGGCACCAATCACCACTCAACAACTGGAACAATGTCTCCTTCAGGAATGGCAACGCATCACGCCTAACGTCATTCGTCGTCTTACATCATCAGTGCGTCGACGTGTTATGGCGTGTATTAATGCGCATGGTGGGCATACACACTATTAATTCGACATTTGATGACATTTTGCTGAAAATTGAATGACATTTTACAGATTATGAAGACTTGCTGAACAATTATCGTACTGTGCATTTTCACAACCTGACCCTGACCCCCCCCCCCCCCCCCCCCCCCCCCCCCCCCCCGTGTTTGTGGGTCTCAGTCAGGCGCTATTTCCATGTTTGAATGATCTGACTTTGTTCACACTAGATGGCAAGAGTCTCATCTAATGAAATATATACACATTGATTTTCTACATGCTTTTGTTTTCATTCCATGGTTTCCCAAACACAGTGTATACTTTCTTTTGGACATTAGTTTATATATCCAATATATAAATATTTCTTTCAATTCATTTCAATTGTCCAATATATAAATATTTCATGCAGTTAACCAACACGTCAATACTTGCTTCATAGCTGCATCTATAAGAAGAATTTTATGTCTCAATCAATAAATGCCAAAAAATCTCTCTAACAAGTCGTAATATATGATGATGCCACTAACTATCAGTTAGATGATATCACCCCTCAAAGACAGACAGAAACAGGAGATCTAAATCAACAAGTGGGAAAGAAATACAGTGAAACCTCTCAAAACCGGACCCTCTGTAAACCGGAATTCCCTCAAAACTGGACATTTTTTATGGTCCCTTTTTAAAAAATCTGTACAGAAGAGAACCTCTCTAAACCGGATACCTCTTAAAACCAGCCTTTTTACTTGGTATTTAGGGTATCCGGTTTAGAGGAGTTTCACTGTATTTGGTTAATATTAATGTCCTTTGACATTTTATCCTAGATGGATATTTAGTGTGTAACATGGTTATTTCGAGTGTAACATGGTTATTTACAGTTTAACATGGTTATTTAGTGTGCAACATGTTTTTTAATGTCTAACATGGTTATTTCAACACTTGGTCAACAGGGTTAACAGAGATGGAGAGGAAACCTAGCTTCTGCTGCCACACAAGCTATTCCTATTGAAAAGCAATAAGGCATCTTTTATATTTATTTCACACACAGTATTGTACATGTATCAGTCACGAAGAAATGGTTGAGATGGGTGGGGCGGGGAGTGGGGGTTTCGGGGATGAGTCCATCAAAGATCACTGATCATGTGGCCCTGCACACATTTGATAAGCCCTCTTGCTCTATCACCAGGCTACATACCACTGTGCACCACAAATTATACCCGGTCACAGCATTACACTATGTCCATCAAAAGTTGAGAAGACAACCACAGAAAATTATAGGTTAAGACAGCAGGAGAAAACACAAAATTCTTTATATTGATAAGATGAAAATGATGGCAGAGGACATTTTTGATGAAAAAAAGAAGAAAAAAAAAGAAATTATGAATCTGCTTCTGGTTGGATTGTGTCTGAGAACATAAACAACAGAATAAATGAATAAATGGATGCTTAATGACACCCAAGCATCACAACTGTATCAGCTTATTCCGTGTTATGAACAATTGGTTACTGGAGCTAACAAAACATACAATTATTACTAATACAGTGAAACCCCTCTAAACCGGACACCCAGCGTAACAAGTAAAATGTCTGGTTTTAATAGGTATCTGGTTTAGATAGCTTAAATTCTGTACTGATTTCTAAAAAGGGTCCGTAAAAAAACCCGTCTGGTTTTGAGGGAATTCCGGTTTATAGAGGGTCCAGTTTTAAGAGGTTTTGCTGTATTAGTAACACAATTCATTAAAACTGCATTTATTTCTTAAATAATACATTTGTACTTTTATCCTGCAATCACTATATATATTGGCAGGATATGACGACTAGATACTTTTTATATTTTACTGTGTTAGCTTTATTCTCTTTAGGTTGAATGGCAAGTGCCACTTGGAAGAGCCTCATGGCATTTGCTATTTTGATTTTTAGAAGATAAAGCTGGTATCTTAAGACAGTAATCTTTTATTCTCCTATGTATACAATATTCAACATTTTCTGACTTTTATGTTTCCAGAAACAGATAAATGTACTCCAAATCTTCTGAACTCGTAATAATTTAACTGCTACAGGTACATGAATTTAAAAACGGCAACCACAGTTTCCTGAACTTAATCAATACCAAGTAATATATGCGACTGACATTTTATAATGAACATACTTAGAAACAAATTGTGTTTGTGAGCAGCAGGGATAAAATAACAATGACATAAAGAGTAACGCTAGCTAATGAAAAAGCCCACCCGTTAGAACTAATTTAAAAATCCATTAGCTCAATCTGTAAATATGTGGGTGGTGATATATTCCCAGTCTTATATATTTCTAGATTTAACAGCTCAAGGTCAACATATATAGATTATTATACAAGCTTGTGTGTTGTACTGATTTTACTAAACACATTAGGATTCTTGTAATGCTCAAGAGAGAGAGACAGAGAGAGAGAGAGCGAGAGAGAGAGAGAGAGAGAGAGAGAGAGAGAGAGAGAGAGAGAGAGAGAGAGAGAGAGAGACAGACAGACAGACAGACAGACAGACAGACAGACAGACAGACAGAGAGAGAGAGAGAGAGAGAGAGAGAGAGAGAGAGAGGGGGGGGGGTAATTCATGGATTCTGTCACAAGTTTTGTAAAATCAGTGCTACTACATGTACATGCAAGTAATAATTTATTTATTATCCATAGCATTATTAAGAGTTTAAAAAATTTAAAATAGTAAGGACTGTATTAAACATTTCAAACAGAATTAGACTATATTACAGCCAAAAAAAATATTGAGGCCAGAGGCCGAGGTTGATATTTATATGTTGTGCTATAAAACATCATATTGGTCTCATCACTGAGATGTAATTGTTTTACTACAAATACATAAACAAGGTCTACTTATAAGCAATCAAGCACTATGCAATCTAGTAAGCACAAGAATAATAATTTTATTGCACTATGACATCATAAAGAAAACATGTCATCCATTAGACCATACAATTTCCGATTTCATTCGAGCAAACCGATAGCACTTATTGGTCAATGCTAAATGGAAAGAAAGAAAGAAATGTTTTATTTAACAACGCACTCAATACATTTTATTTACGGTTATATGGCGTCAGACATATGGTTAAGGACCACACAGATTTTGAGAGGAAACCCGCTGTCGCCACTACATGGGCTACTCTTTCCGATTAGCAGCAAGGGATCTATTATTTGCGCTTACCACAGGCAGGATAGCACAAACCATGGCCTTTGTTGAACCAGTTATGGATCACTGGTCGGTGCAAGTGGTTTACACCTACCCATTGAGCTTTGTGGAGCACTCACTCAGGGTTTGGAGTCGGTATCTGGATTAAAAATCCCATGCCTTGACTGGGATCCAAACCCAGTACCTACCAGCCTGTAGACCGATGACCTAACCACGACGCCACCAAGGCCGGTTATGTTGAAAGGATTCCCCATGTTACACCGGAAATAGTGCAATATCATGATTATCGGTTCGCAAAACCAGAGAGCAGTGCAATATGATCTGAAACGGAATCACACGTGATGGAACATTAACCAATCAGAAGTAATATAGAATATGCATGAGGTAATAACACTTGTTATTACACGTGTGCTTTGTAAGGGTTTTTTTTGTTAACTCTGTTATATTGAACCATTTGGATAATAACTGACTATTACACAAGGAGAAACACCAGAAATAAGGGAACATATAAACAGTAAAAGTGTATGTAAATTGACTGTAACCAAAACCCTCGCCCACAATATCAGGAAGTTAACCATGTTACTGGCAGTCAACCTCACAGCCACACTACTGATATTCAATCCCACATTACATCTCTATATTTCGTGCATTATAGTAATTAATTAAATTTGTTCTCAAATACTCTGTGATCCTTTATTTCTTTCCAACAGTATATTATAAAAACCAATACACTATATTAGTTCAGCCAAGAAAGCAATTTAGAATTGTTCTAGCTATATGACTCTTACATCCATAACTGAAACAGTAGGATTTTCAATTAAAACTCAATGCATTAATACACATAATACACTACATGTATGTACTGTATTATTTTAGCCAAGACAGCAATTTAGAATTGTTCTTGCTATTTGACTCTTAAAACCCATCAGTGAAATAGTATAATTTTCAATTAAAACTCAAAGTATCAATACACATGACACACTATGTACTGTATTATTTCAGCCCAGACATCCAGTTAGAATTGTTCTAGCTACATGTATATACATGTATGACATCAGTGAAACCGTAGAATATTTAATTAAAACTCAACACATTAAGACACATACATGTACTATTAATACACCATGTGCTATATTATTTCAGCCCAGACATCCAGTTAGAATTGTTCTAGCTACATGACTCTAAGACCCATCAATGAAACAGTAGAATTTTTAATTAAAAACTCAATGCATCAAAACACATAATACACTATGTACTGTATTATTTCAGCCAAGACATCCATTTAGAACTGTTCTAGCTATATGACTCTTAAAACCCATCAGTGGAATAGTAGAATTTTCAGTTAAAACTCAATGCATAAATACACATAATACACTATGTACCATATTACTTCAGCCAAGAAAGGAATTTAGAATTGTTCTAGCTATACGACTCTTGAAACCCATCAGTGAAACAGTAGAATTTTCAATTAAAACTCAACACATTTAAGACACATAACATTAATACACTATGTACCATATTACTTCAGCAAAGAAAGCAATTTAGAATTTTTCTAGCTATACGACTCTTGAAACCCATCAGTGAAACAGTAGAATTTTCAATTAAAACTCAACACATTTAAGACACATAACATTAATACACTATGTACCATATTACTTCAGCAAAGAAAGCTATTTTTCTAGCTATGTTACTCTAAGAACCCATCAGTGAAACAGTAGAATTTTCAATTAAAAACTTGGCGCATCAAGTGGCTATGAAGGAGAATTTGTGTCAAAAACAAACTGTGAGCCACTGGAGAAAGGAACGGAATGTGATTGAAACCCAGACAATTTCGCCATAAAAGATCAATGAAGTGCTTCCGGGCATGATGGCGATCGATCCATCGAGATGGTGAACACTACAGGTACATACAAATCACCTTCATGCTTCATGATTACTTCCATCAGCCAAGAATCAATAAATAATAGAGAAGAGAAAAAACCCCAACAATCAACTTAATGAACAAGAGTTTGAGACACACTAATATGAGCTTCGATTACAGTGTACATGTACACGAGCTGAGGGAAAGGTTATGTTACCTCATGTGGCTTACACTGTTACGGGAGTAATAATGAAGAAATCTTTAATACTAGCTAATGTGTCAAACAAATCATCAGGACACACATCAATAACAGAGTTATTAATCTACACCAGTAGGAAAATATGCATACTGAATGACAAAAGTCTGAAACAAAGTCACCCAAGAATTCAAATGATAACCAGAAAATCTTAGACTAACTTAGGTGTAATAAATAATAACTGCTGAGGTGAACTAAACTACATGTACCAGCACCTAGAACTGAATCTTTATTTCAACATCAATCTCTGCTTAAACAAGGAACATTAATTTTATAGGTTTTGAATTTTTATATTTCCTTAATAAATTCAAAAGAATTGAGTTCCTGTAGGCTCTTTTAGATTCTAAAGGATAATAAATACAAAATATAATGCACATATACGAATACAAAATATGATGCACATATACAAATACAAAATATAATGCACATATATACAGTACATGCACATTTCTGAATGAAAAACAAATTAAAATCACTCAAGGATATTAATTAAGTGTAAGATGGGGAGTCAGTGCAATGTTACTTCATTGCTCTACTGAGGTACAATGTATATAATGCAAAGCTGACATTTTCACACAGTAAGCAGATATCATTGACTTTTTCACCACAGTAACTGGCATCTAGTACACAGATATCATGACTTTTTGACCACAGTAACTGGCATCTAGTACACAGATATCATGACTTTTTCACCACAGTAAATGGCATCTAGTACACAGATATCATGACTTTTTGACCACAGTAACTGGCATCTAGTACACATATATCATGACTTTTTGACCACAGTAACTGGCATCTAGTACACATATATCATAATGACTTTTTGACCACAGTAACTGGCATCTAGTACACATATATCATAATGACTTTATGACCACAGTAACTGGCATCTAGTGTATATATATATCATGACCGTATGACCTTTTGACCACAGTAACTGGCATCTAGTACACAGATATCATAATGACCTTTTGACAACAGTAACTGGCATCTAGTACACATATATTAGTGTTTTCCACCATGCCTCAATAGTCTAGCACCATTTTGCCTTAATCAGCACCATGCTGCCCTGAGATTAAACGAGCCTTTTTCAGTAATTAATTCTAAAACTTCCTTTACAAAACACTTAGAAAAATGTATTATAAAATATGCCTGGTACTAGTATATACTGTGCAATTCATTTATTAAAGCAAACACATTAATTACATTTATTTTAATTTCATTAATTTTTTTGTCTTTAATAAAAAAAAAAAGTGCCCTGAAAATTAAAAAAATGCCCTGAAAGTGTTTAATCTACCATGCCTTGCCAAATTTCTAGGGAAAGCACTATATATATATATATATTGACCTTTTGACCACAGTAACTGGCATCTAGTACACAGATATCATAATTACTTTTTGACCACAGTAGCTGGCATTTAGTACACAGATATCATGACTTTATGACCACAGTAAATGGTACCTAGTACACAGATATCATAATGACTTTTTGACCACAGTAACTGGCATCTAGTACACATATATCATGACTTTTTCACCACAGTAACTGGCATCTAGTACACATATATCATGACTTTTGACCACAGTAACTGGCATCTAGTATACATATATCATAATGACTTTTTGACCACAGTAACTGGCATCTAGTACACATATATCATGACTTTTTGACCACAGTAACTGGCATCTAGTATACATATATCATAATGACTTTTTGACCACAGTAACTGGCATCTAGTACACATATATCATAATGACTTTATGACCACAGTAACTGGCATCTAGTGTATATATATATCATGACCGTATGACCTTTTGACCACAGTAACTGGCATCTAGTACACAGATATCATAATGACCTTTTGACAACAGTAACTGGCATCTAGTACACATATATTAGTGTTTTCCACCATGCCTCAATAGTCTAGCACCATTTTGCCTTAATCAGCACCATGCTGCCCTGAGATTAAACGAGCCTTTTTCAGTAATTAATTCGAAAACTTCCTTTACAAAACACTTAGAAAAATGTATTATAAAATATGCCTGGTACTAGTATATACTGTGCAATTCATTTATTAAAGCAAACACATTAATTACATTTATTTTAATTTCATTAATTTTTTTGTCTTTAATAAAAAATAAAGTGCCCTGAAAATTAAAAAAAATGCCCTGAAAGTGTTTAATCTACCATGCCTTGCCAAATTTCTAGGGAAAGCACTATATATATATTGACCTTTTGACCACAGTAACTGGCAACTAGTATACAGATATCATAATGACTTTTTGACCACAGTAAATAGCATCTAGTACACAGATATCATAATTACTTTTTGACCACAGTAGCTGGCATCTAGTATACAGATATCATAATGACTTTTTGACCACAGTAAATAGCATCTAGTACACAGATATCATAATGACTTTGTGACCACAGTAACTGGCATCTAGTACACAGATATCATTATGACTTTTTGACCACAGTAACTGGCATCTAGTACACAGATATCATGACTTTTTGACCAGTAACTGGCATCTAGTATACATATATCATAATGACTTTTTGACCACAGTAACTGGCATCTAGTACACATATATCATGACTTTTTGACCACAGTAACTGGCATCTAGTATACATATATCATAATGACTTTTTGACCACAGTAACTGGCATCTAGTACACATATATCATAATGACTTTCTGACCACAGTAACTGGCATCTAGTATATATATATATATATCATGACCGTATGACCTTTTGACCACAGTAACTGGCATCTAGTACACAGATATCATAATGACCTTTTGACAACAGTAACTGGCATCTAGTACACATATATTAGTGTTTTCCCTAGTTTGTTTTAGTATGGTGCGGCACCATGCGTCAATAGTCTAGCACCATTTTGCCTTAATCAGCACCATGCTGCCCTGAGATTAAACGAGCCTTTTTCAGTAATTAATTCTAAAACTGCCTTTACAAAACACTTAGAAAAATGTATTATAAAATATGCCTGGTACTAGTATATACTGTGCAATTCATTTATTAAACAAATATATATTACATTTATATATAATTTCATTATATTATGTCTTATATATATATATATATATATATATATATATTGACCTTTTGACCACAGTAACTGGCAACTAGTATACAGATATCATAATGACTTTTTGACCACAGTAACTAGCATCTAGTACACAGATATCATAATGACTTTTTGACCACAGTAACTGGCATCTAGTATACAGATATCATAATGACTTTTTGACCACAGTAGCTGGCATCTAGTACACAGATATCATAATGACTTTTTGACCACAGTAACTGGCATCTAGTACACAGATATCATAATGACTTTTCGACCACAGTAACTGGCATCTAGTACACAGATATCATAATGACTTTATGACCACAGTAACTGGCATCTAGTACACACATATCATGACTTTGGCACATAGTACACAGATATCATGACTTTTTGACCACAGTAATTGGCATCTAGTACACATATATCATGACTTTTTGACCACAGTAACTGGCATCTAGTACACATATATCATAATGACTTTATGACCACAGTAACTGGCATCTAGTGTATATATATATATCATGACCGTATGACCTTTTGACCACAGTAACTGGCATCTAGTATACAGATATCATATTGACTTTTTGACCACAGTAGCTGGCATTTAGTACACAGATATCATAATGACTTTGTGACCACAGTAACTGGCATCTAGTACACAGATATCATGACTTTTTGACCACAGTAACTGGCATCTAGCACACAGATATCATTATGACCTTTTGACCACAGTAACTGGCATCTAGTACATAGATATCATAATGACTTTATGACGACAGTAACTGGCATCTAGTACACATATATCATGACTTTGGCACATAGTACACAGATATCATGACTTTTTGACCACAGTAATTGGCATCTAGTATACAGATATCACAATGAGGTTTTGACCACAGTAATTGGCATCTAGTACACATATATCATGACTTTTTGACCACAGTAACTGGCATCTAGTACACATATATCATGACATTTTGACCACAGTAACTGGCATCTAGTACACAAATATCATAATGACTTTTTGACCATAGTAACTGTCATCTAGTATACAGATATCATAATGACTTTTTGACCACAGTAACTGGCATCTAGTACACATATATCATATGACTTTTTGACCACAGTAACTAGCATCTAGTACACATATATCATGACATTTTGACCACAGTAACTGGCATCTAGTACACAAATATCATAATGACTTTTTGACCATAGTAACTGTCATCTAGTATACAGATATCATAATGACTTTTGACCACAGTAACAGGCATCTAGTATACAGATATCATGACTTTTTGACCACAGTAACAGGCATCTAGTATACAGATATCATAATGACTTTTTGACCACAGTAACAGGCATCTAGTACACATATATCATGACTTTTTGACCACAGTAACAGGCATCAAGTACACAGATATCATATTGACGTTTTGACCACAGTAACAGACATCTAGTACACAGATATCATAATGACTTTATGACCCACAATGTATTTTATATGCACATGTACTAGTATTTGACTTTGCACATGGATTAAGTGTATGGGGATGGGAAGCATGTTTAAAAAATCACCTGAAGAATGCAAGAATGCTAGAGACCTTCGTCTCGATGTGCCTTCCATCATTGTAGTTGATAAATTATGTAAGTAGGTCAGTTTAATTACAGGGATGGACCTGGAATCACCCAGGACAAGTAAAACACTGGCACATGGACAGGTCGTCTTGATTCTTCAGATTCATCAGGCTAATTAATATATGCCTATATTTTCATGATACTTTTGCAGTTAGGATGGGTGCTGTCCATGCACATATAGATAAAAGCTTAGTTATAAAGCAATTAAAAAACAAAACATTTCTGGACAGTGGTCCGCATGGAAGGACAATATGTTCCATTATTTTATGAACTATGCACATATTTTGAGGTGTAATACAATTTTAAAAGTAATTATCCTACAATTTCACAGTTTTAAAAGGTCAAAATTCAACGGACAGATGACCAGACAAAATGGCAAACACAATTTTCAGTGACAAATACTTTCAATTACAATTTCAAAAGGCAATCGTAATAGCACAAAAGAAAATTAAATTAATATTTTCATGTGAATCTGAACAATCATTAAGCCATTGTTAAAACAATAGTTCAGCAGTTGCATGTACTTTGTGATGAAATTAACCTCGCTGGAGGTGCATACATTATTAACAAATTCAGACTTTACACACACACTGTGTCACCAAGTAGAACTGGCACATCCTCCAACAACTACAACAGATTTAAATTAATTTTATTGACAGAACGCAATAAGATTCAATAGGGCCAACAGTTTTCAAAGGAAAACTGTTGTCTCCAGTCAAACAGCCTGATTCAGAATGGACAACACAAGTAGATCAGTCGCTTGGTACCGAAAGAGGAGCGGTTTGAGCTACGTACTGGTTTTGTCTGCCAGTTTCTCACCAAATTCCACCACTGGAGCAGTGGACACGATCAATATCTCCATGGAAACGCTCACATCAGCCGACTTACGGAGAACTGCCATGAATAGAAAGAAATTATTTCAATACTAAACAAGTTTAGGCCTCCACCATAATGTGTAAGGTAATTACATGGTGCTTTGTTTTGTGGACGAACCAAAATCAAATAAGAAATGGTCTCAATGGTGGAAAAATCTTTCACCAGATCACAAATGAATGGTACATGTACAGCTTAAGGGATACAAAGCATGTAATTATGAAACATACCATGACGGACTGTTTGACAAATGTTTAAAGTATGTTTTCCTAATGAAAATCTATAAACACATAAACAATCTGTATATAAATACACATGTACATCATTAAATTATTATGCAAGACTGAATACTAACAACAATACATCTAACAGTTCACTTTATATGTCGAATCAAAATCTATAGAATTAAAACAAAAACAAATTGTATCTAATTGTGATGTTTACATACATAATATCACATAAATACACATACACACGCACTCACGCACACATACACACCAGGGTTTCTAAAATTTTAATAAAATCTACTAGGCATGGGATCAATTTATTTTTTTAATTTACTAGTCACAATTAAGTTAATACAATTTTACTAAATCATAGTAAAAATCATGTCACCTAAAGAGGGAGATAGATCTTAAAAACACTAACATTGGGGGGTTGGGGTGGGGGGCAGGATATTAATATTTACAAAATAGACTTACCGGTAACTGCAACATTTGACTTTTTTTCACTAGCCGTCAGGCATGTCAATAGTAGTTATTTACTAGCCCGACATTGAATATCACTAGCCATGGAAATGGGGCTACCATAATTTAGAAGCCCTGACACACACACACACACAAACGTACATAGTATAAGGAGTGTCACAATACACCGATGTACCATGATACTAATGCTGACGATACAAAACACGATACCCTAGCTTGTGTATTGCTTCATTTGGTTTTTTTACCATGTATCGATTCCTATTTTAACTTCATATCCATTTACCAACATCAATTTGTACAGAGATGTATTAATATCTTATTGACAGGTTATTTCCTTCACAGAAAAACAGTGAAGTGGACAGAGAATATGGGCCTGCTTAGGTCAATATGTCTACGATGTGGTGTTTCCACACTAAGACTGTGTTTAATCAGTGTTTCACTTTTATCACTCTTCAAAATCTTGTTTTACTGGGAAAACACAGAAAATCAGATATCATGATCCATATCATAATATATCATATCGTGGGTTATATATCATGATATGTATCATTCCATAAGGTAGGTGTATCATGATCGACAGCCCTAAATAGTACTGACCCCATTATGTGAAACACCAAGTGTCACATGCATTTAGCATATGTCAAGACACCTGATGACCATGGACTAAAACTATGCTGCGATGTCATTAAACAAATAGTCCTTTCTCTTATATTGTATGATACAGATTTCAATACATAAGCATACATACATGTATATTATAATCCTAGTAGTAAAACTTAGGCACAATTAAACAAATAGTCCTTTCTCTTATATTGTATGATACAGATTTCAATACATAAGCATACATACATGTATATTATAATCCTAGTAGTAAAACTTAGGCACAATTAAACAAATAGTCCTTTCTCTTATATTGTATGATACAGATTTCAATACATAAGCATACATACATGTATATTATAATCCTAGTATTAAAACTTAGGCACAATTAAACAAATAGTCCTTTCTCTTATATTGTATGATACAGATTTCAATACATAAGCATACATACATGTATATTATAATCCTAGTATTAAAACTTAGGCACAATTAAACAAATAGTCCTTTCTCTTATATTGTATGATACAGATTTCAATACATAAGCATACATACATGTATATTATAATCCTAGTAGTAAAACTTAGGCACAATTAAACAAATAGTCCTTTCTCTTATATTGTATGATACAGATTTCAATACATAAGCATACATACATGTATATTATAATCCTAGTATTAAAACTTAGGCACAATTAAACAAATAGTCCTTTCTCTTATATTGTATGATACAGATTTCAATACATAAGCATACATACATGTATATTATAATCCTAGTATTAAAACTTAGGCACAATTAAACAAATAGTCCTTTCTCTTATATTGTATGATACAGATTTCAATACATAAGCATACATACATGTATATTATAATCCTAGTATTAAAACTTAGGCACAATTAAACAAATAGTCCTTTCTCTTATATTGTATGATACAGATTTCAATACATAAGCATACATACATGTATATTATAATCCTAGTATTAAAACTTAGGCACAATTAAACAAAAATTAGTAGTTTATCATCCTGGTAATTTGGGGTATTTTTTTTTAGTTCCTGTTAAATATGGAATTCAGAACTACGTACATGTATTTTCACAAGGGTAAAGGTCAGTAGACCAATTTTTTTATTAAAATAAGACCATGAAGCATTGTAAATAATACAGGTGAGGTTTTTCTTTAATTGAATGACATCAGTGTTCTAATGATGTTACTGTGCATCTTTCTAAATAACAATAACAATAACAATAAAATAAATGTAATGAAAAAAGAAACAGAAGCATCATGACGCTTCCATTTCTTTTCTCGTTAAATCACAGCAGTCAACTTTACTCAAGTCTGAAATCCAATTTTTATAAAATAAAAATAAAAAACTAATGATTATTTGGATGGGGTTTGACTTGTAATGTTTAAATAATAGCTTCTGATCAAACAATTATGTCATGATGCTGTCACAAACTTGTTATTTAACAATTCTTTGCATATTCGTTTTAGCTCACAGAGTTTTCGATTCACAACTTTAAAGTTTAGCTAAAAAAAATAACATTTATACAGCTTGGAAATAATCAACAGCTTCATACATGTGTATGTACATGTGTAATATGTAAATTTTTATATTCAGTGAAACTTCTCTAAACCGGACACTCTCGTACCAAGTAAAAAGTCTGGTTTTAAGAGGTATTCGGGTTAGAGAGGTTCTCTTCCATAGAGTTATTTAAAAAGGCGCACATGAAAAACATCCGATTTGAGAGAATTCCAGTTTACAGAGGGTCTGGTTTTGAGAGGTTTCACTGTAAACCTTTTCAAAAAAGATAACAATAACAAAATGGTATTAAAAAAATGTGTTATCTCATTGAAATAAATGCATATTTGCCAAATGAAAATATTTCCATTTTAAAATAAACAATAGAGTTAATTTTTTTTTAAATTAATAGTTAAACATGTATAATTTCATCTAAGATGACTGACAATGTAACTTCAATAATAAGACTAAAAATATCAACAAACAGAACCTAAACAGGAAAATGATGAACATTGGCAGATATGCTAAGAATACAAAAACTATGAATGTGAATATTAGAAATATTAGATACAAATTACTCTGTCACATATGTGTACCGGTAGTATATATTAAAAAATGAGTTTACAATACATTGAGTCCTCAAATACATTGAATAAATTTATTAATATTTAGATATATCTCATTGTATTTTGCTCCAACCGAGACACAGCATATAAAGTGTGTAATTAATAAATCAATATGATCCCCGGACACTGAAGTGTGACTAGGAAACCCCGTAATTACATTAAGCACTAAAGTATCTGTCTCCTGCTGTAAACAATAGATAGCCACATTTAGCATACAGCTCGCCATGTCAACCGCACTCACTATATTAAAAAAACTCAAATGAAATCATTGCTAATAAACTTAATGTTGTACAACAAACCATGATAATGATGATAAATATGATAATGACAATGGTTATACATGTACTAATATTGATAATGATGAAGATTATTATGATACAGTGAAACCGTTCTAAAACGGACAACCATGGAACCAAGTAGAAAATCAGTTTTAAGGGGTATCCAGAGGAGGATCTAGGGGGACCCCCTCTAAAGTTTGCGACAGTTATAATTTTATTATACATGTATATTAATTTTCATTTTTTTTTACGATTCACTCCAAACCTCCCCCAAAATTCCATTGGCATTCGGCCTTATGTCAATGGGCCCCCCCCCCAAATGGATTTTCTGGGTCCGCACCTGGTAAATGGTTCTGTTCTATAGCGATAATTAAAACAGAACTATGAAAAACTTCCAGTTTTGAGTGAATTCCAGTTTACGGAGGGTTTAGTTTTGACGGGTTTTACTATATAATGTATTTGCTTATGTTGACGTAAGTATACAGCTAATGTTTGTTTTGGTTCAACGACATCACTAGAGCACATTGATTTATTAATCATCGGCTATATTGCATGTCAAAAATATGGTCTTTCTGACACAGTCATAGAGAGGAAACATGCTACATTGTTCCATTAGTAGCAAGGGATCTTTTATATGCACTATCCCACAGACAGGATAGCACATACCACAACCTTTGATATACCAGTCATGGTGCACTGGCTAGAATGAGAAATAGCCCAATGGGCCCCACCAGTGAGGATTGATCATAGACCAACTGTGCATCAGGTATGCACTTTACCACTGAGTTATGTCCTGTATGAGTTAAATAAATAAAAACACCTTATAATTACATTTGCATTAAGCTATCTAACTTAAGGCTGAAAGATATTGGGTTCGTATCCCAGTATCGACTCCCACCGAGAGCAAGATTTATCAACTTGGTGGGGGAGTACAGGGCCGTAGCTAGGATTTTTTGTTGGGGGGGGGGGGGGGCAACTGAGTAGTTAATAGTCTAAAACTCCTTAAACAGTAAGAACTGCCCCCCCCCCCCCCCCCCCCCCCCGCTAGCTATGGCCCTGGAGTATATGACCACTACACTAATGTCTCTCTCACTATAACCATTAACAATTAACCATTAACAGTCCAGATAGATTGGTGTGTATGCCAAGGATAGCATTTTTGAACCTTATTTAAAATATTTCTGCTCAATATTATAAAAACTAATGTAACAAGTGCATGTGTTCTGAAAGTACTGCTAAAGCAATACATGTTCCCTACTGGGCAAAACAAATTTTGTATCTTGTAAGTTCAAGGACCATAGCTATATGAAATTTTTTTAAATTGCCATAAAAGTCAACTTTGATCTGTAACAGTATATGATAAGCTTTACACAAAACTACAGCTCAGTACCTTGTGGCATTGCGAAAAAAAAAGTCCAGAAACTTGTTTTGGTTATCTCCTAGGTTCAAGGGCCATAACTCTGTCACAAATGGGTAAACTGCCATGAAAGTCAAACTTTATCTGCAACAGTATAAGCTATACACAAAATTTCTCCTCAGTATCTTGAGGCATTGTGAAACAAAAGTCCAGGAAACTATGTGGGGCAGATGGACAGAAAGACAGACAGACAGACAGACAGACAGACAGAGGGACGGAGACAAAACCTATAATTCCCTCTGGTTGGATCAGTAGGGATCTAATAAATGAATATGCTTGACACAATAGACATAATTTTGTGATTGGAAAGATAAGGAAAGGAAGACATTTTAAAAACAACACTAATGGCCTTTTGGTTTGTCATATATACTAACAGATAAAACATAGATATAACCACATACCACAACCTTGGTGGTGAGGCACTGGTTGGGATGGGGAAACAAAAAACCCATCACACGGGGGTCACCTCAGGTCAGCACTGACACTGACCTACATTATTTCTAATTGTGAAAGCATGATACATTAACTAGCTACTATACAAATAAGTACTTCAACTGGGTCATGTATTTCCATAACAAACAATACTCATATATTTCATGTGTTTTGACATATTTTAAAAATTAGTTTTCTCAGTAACATCTATCTAAAAATTGTAAAAACATATCCATTAACTTAAACTTTTTTAGGATATGCAATTTTACCCTCTGCATGTACCCTCTGGCAAAATCCTTGTTACAGTATTTCAAAACATAAATTTTATGACAATAAAAATCTTTTAACAACATTCTATATATTATACATTTACTGGCATAAAGATAATGTTTTGTTGTTTCAAATGTTAAAAATGAATACAAATCTTTATAAAACATTTAGGGGTTGAAGATATCTGTTAATATTTTGCACTTTTGAGATTCAATTTTAGCTATATACATTGTAACTCTGCTTTACATGTACAAGAAAGAAATTGTGCCATTTTGTAGGGTCATACTGGGCAAGATGCAAATGGTCATTCACGTTACGTGTCGGTTACAGTGATCGAAAATACCAAGAACAGGCATCTGTTTATGCAGAAAAGATAAAGAAAAAATCTTTACTTAAATGGTATCTGTAATTTGATTATTTTACCAAAACAAATGCCCATGATTCGCTCTGTTTAACAACAGATATATGTATAACAATAACAATAACCATATTCAGAAGTCTCTTCCTATAGGTTATGGTCAATAAGATTATGTTTTCACCTAACTTAGTGATAGGTTACAGTTAATTTTAAGTCCAGGCCTGGTCATACCACATACAGGTGTAAAACTTTATTAATTACCCACCTGGTAAATGTCCGAGTGTCATACACTTTTGACTGGTCAGATATTAACATGGGAATTTCATTTGTTTCATAAAAATAATATCTAGAAATGCCTATATAATTATATACATTGTGTATTTGTCTCAGGGCTTTAGATTACATGTACATCAAAGTTGAGGCAATAAACGTTGCGTCTAAAATACATGTGTCCAAAATACATATATGCCAAAAATAATCACGCCAAATTAAGTATAAACATGCTGACCTCAAAATATTTCACCTCAAAACCACTGAAATGTTAAGTTTAATTAGATTAAAATAACTTGAAATGCATTTCTGAATACTGACAATTCTATAGCAGCTACTAACGACAGTACTGAACTAAAACAAGTTTCCTACTCAGAAAAGACAAAAGTCCCCACTGTGCCCAAATTAGTGAGATCTGAAGTCCTGATTATGTTCACCATAAATATGGGATGTCACACACACATATATATATATATATATATATATATAGAGAGAGAGAGAGAGAGAGAGAGAGAGAGAGAGAGAGAGAGAGAGAGAGAGAGAGAGAGAGAGAGAGAGAGAGAGAGAGAGAGAGAGAGAGAGAGAGAGAGAGAGAGAGAAAGAGAGTGTTTTGTTCTGATGGCAGCCATATTAGCCACAGTGTTGCTGGTTACAGTCAACATCATTTATGTACCATTTGAAGAACTTTTCAGATGCTAATAATAAAAACACACTAAAATTGTAATTTTCATGTTAATGAAATTTTCACATATAAAATGCAAATATCAGATAAAATTGCTCCACAGTAGAGGAAATCATTTATTACAAATAAGCCGAATATTTTAATCTCTGAAAAATACAAACCTGGATTACAAACAATGCAGGAAACAACCATTGGTTTACTGACCACACTTACATGTATAGAATAAACTATCAGACATGCAGATTATCACACAACAATAAAGTTGAAATATAATACTTCTTTATCAACATTATTTGATTAAAAACAAAAATAACACAACATTCATGTACATGTCAATCACTGTTTTATTCAAATATAAAAATCAACATTCAAATATTAGTACAATCACAATACTGATATGGATGTTTAACAAAGTATTAGTGTGTATGTGAGAAAGTCAAAAGGCAAGTTATCTCACCTTGATGATGTTAAAAGTGAGATACCAGTACAGTGAAACCCCGCTATTAAGAGCACCCATGGGACTTAATAAATAGGGTCTTATTAGCATAGTGGTCTTATTACTGGGTTAGTGTTATTTTAAGTTGATTTCAAATTATATACAATTATAACATAAGAAATAGATTGCAATATCATTTACGTAACTGAATGGAATCCATTGATAATGCACTAATATAGAATTAAGAACTAAAGTACTGTCGGAAATAAAATAAAAATGATTTTCGTCGATTATTTCTTTCATTTTAAACTGACAAGTAAATATTTTGTAAATACCTATTCAATGATACTCTACCTAATTTAGCATTTACTTGTTTGGGTTCTCAATGATGTACAAGGTAGTGTTTACTCTTGAAATTAAACTAAAGATATCAGTAAACAGGAGATCTGTGACCTTTATTGGAACAGACTATAACACATTTTGATTGATATGTGTCAATTTCATTTACCCTTAAACAAACTATCAATTTAAAACTGCAAGTTAACTGATTATTTTGAATTGCAGCATAAATTATTAATTATGACAAGCATATTTATTGAATATAAATTCAATATCAGTACATTAGAAATTTATACAATCTTACAACAATTTAAAGGTGCTATATCATAGTTATATGCGAGCTGCGATAAAGATTCTCCAATAAAAATGTATTTTCTACCAGTAGATAAAATTATTTCCTATAATCATTTATGGGCATATTGTTAAAGGTGTTTTCTTTAAATGTTAAATAAATATTTTATTAAAAAAAAAAAAAAAAAAAGATTTGCAATAGCTGTCATTGTGCAACACTGAGACAGCACCTTTAATACTAGTGTAATGGATCACTCATAATGGTTCTTGACAGTTTTGCTCAATAGTTACTTATAAATGACTACAAATATTTTGTTTTGAAGAAGGATAGGTGTAAAACATCATCAGAAACAGTCCCTCACATATTGTAACAGCAATGAAATTGACACAATGACCAAAAAAATTTATAGTCTGTTCCAATAAAGTGCACAAATCACCTGTTTACTGATATTTTTCTTTTAATTTCAAGAGTAAACACCACCTTGAACATCAATGAGCGCCCAAACAAGTAAATGCTAAATTAGGTAGACTATCATTAAATAGATATTTACAAAATATTTACTTGTCAATTTAATATGTAAGAAATAATCGACGAAAATTATTTTTATTCTATTTCCGACAGTACTATAGTGTTAAACTCATTTTGTTAATGTCGCTTCTCCAAATAACACTTGTTTTGTTACTTATTGGATTAGGCAGTCACCTTGAGCGATATTCCAATTAACAATTAGCTCCGCTCTGTTACGTTGGGATGACGGTGAATGTGTATCTTCAATTAAATAATAATACACAGATGTCGAGGCAACTTCAGAGTAATCAACCGACTGGACTAGGCGTTAAAAGTAATTGAAGTGATGCTCCACTTAATAAGTTACATAATATGTATGGTGAGTGTGTTTCTTTATAAATATGTTTAATTAGCATGACACTGTAATCGGAATGTGTGTATTCATTTCATTTCAACTTATTTTCGTGCTTATATCCAATTAAGATTCAAGCACGCTGTCCTGGGCACACACCTCTGCTATATGGGCTGTCTGTCCAGGACAGTGAGTTAGTTGTTAATTGTTAGTGGTTAGTCAGAGAGAAGAGGGTGTAGTGGTCTTACACCTACCTACTGAGTCATTAAACTCGCTCAGGGTGGGAGCCGGTACCGGGCTTTGAACTCTATACCTACCAGGTTTATGTCCGATGGCTTAACCACGACGCCAGCAAGGGAATATGTGCAGGCTTGTGGGTCACTTTAGACTGACTGCAGTACGAAAACAACCAATCAGTGCGTTATATTGCTCATTAATATTAACTAGGTTTTCCGGAAACTTAAAGTACCAGTATCCTTCTTTGATTAAGAAGTGCTCCATAGACTGAACTAACATAATTACTCTTTGACTGTCCTACCTGTCATTTGTTAACAATCACCGAGAACAAAGACACCATTAGATGCATGACTTTTCAGCACTTGTGTAAACAAAAAATGCAGAAAATTCCCTATCATAATATGGTCGCTTTGATGGGGTCAAAATGACCAATGGGACCGACTCTACTGGTCATAATCTGCAACAGTGGGGTGGTCTTAGCACCGGGGTAGTTTTACCAATAAAATAATAAGGAAATATTCCGGTCTTTTAAAAAATGGTCTTAATAGCGAAGTGGTCTTAATATCGGGCCGGTCGTTAGGTGAAGCTTCACTGTATTACTTTTCCGACCATGTAGGTGTTGTAGTTGGGAGTAAGTACTGTGGAGTATTCTGTGAGACCAAAGCATCGTGTACACAGTCCACAGTAAGTGTTTTTGAAAGGAAAATTATTATATATCTGGCCCCGTGCTTATAAACCTTAAAGTCTAGACTTTAACATCATGGCAACGCCATTCAAATAGCATTACATTAAAGTCTGGACTTTATTAAAGTCTAGACTTTAAATTTTATAAGCACAGGCCCTGAAGTGATTAGAGATGCGAAGGACACTTTGTACAATTATAATGTGATGTACACGTTGGCTGGGACATAGCCAAGTGCACTTGCAGAACTGCTGCTTAGAAATAGGCAATCTCCCCTTACAAAATTCTGAATATTAATCACAGCCATATTCCATTTGTGTCAAGGAAACCAATGAATTGGCATGTAACTACATAATGAATAAAGTTAAAATTCATTAAAAAAAATGTGATATTATGTTTTAAAATCCATTCCAATTCAAATTAAAAAAACAAAATGTTAAAAAGAATTTCAGTATAAATAAAAATGTTTCTTTACAGATTAACATTAAATTATACAGATTAAATCTCATTTTTAATACAGGGGGAAGACAAAATGCTATAGAACAGCCAAAGTATGCAACCTGACTTGCACTGTCGCTGAAGTAAAAGATAATGCAGTATCAAGAAACTAAAAGTAGAACTGCATATGCTTTAGTAAACTAGTCTGAGAATGGCAGTCCTCTTTGTGGCAAAGCAAGAGGGATGGAATAAAGGATGAAATCTCCAGTAAAGGATCTCCTTGGGAGTGGCTGTTCTATAGACAATGCACTAGATAGAGATACATGGAATCATCCAGTACTTTACCAATAGCCCACTGGACTCTGCATTGTACAGAGATACGGCCCTGATCATGTATTACAGGTTTGTCATTCAGATTACCTTGGATGTTCCATCAACCGCCTTAAAACTGTTGAAGATAATTTGTACAGAATTTTTACTTACCCGGTACACTGAACTTTTCCAGGATTTTTTTTTTTTTTTTTTTTTTTAATGGTATGAGTTTAAAACTTAATAAATTATTATGTTTTTATATGAATTTTATCTTTATGCCAATTCATTGGTTACCTTTGCTGCAAACGGACAATAGCCTCAAAATTAATATTTTCTGCCTCAGTAAAATGTAATAATGCGTGTGTGTATGTGTACTCACCTGTGTGCATTTAAGTTGGATATTGTAAATGCTACAATAGTAGGCTACTAATAAAATAAATATTGAAAGAAAAATAAATCTGGGAAAAAAACAAACAAACAAACATTTTACCAAAATATATGATTTACGTTATCGTATTACAAAGCATAAAAGCGTACTTATTGTTGATTACTGTAATCTTTGGACGGTTATGTCATCAGGTAAGTCTTGGTGCCAATACTTTAGATCTGATCTGTTCTTATTTAATGCAAATCACTTAAACTTAAAACAATACAGACGACAATCAATTAACCAACCTTTGGAATAATCCTGGTAGTAATGGAAAATTCCATTGTTATTTTTATATGTGTGCATATGCTCACTTTAGTGAGTTAAAACTACAAGATAGATTTTGATTAAATATGATTCATTTTTACAATACATTGATTAACAATTGTCAAAAAGTAGGTCTACTATCGTGTATCCAGTCCATTCCAAAAAGCCAATAAAATTAAATTTCAGATTAAAAAAAAATACATGCAGTGTATGCAATACATTTTGGGCTTTATTTCTGGAAAAACCTGGACCAAAACCACAGAAGCTGAGTCTGGCGCTGTCAAAATAAAGAGCATGTTCTATGTCTTCTGTTGCCAGATCTGTAGTTCACAGACTCAGTGTGTTTTGTCACATTCAATTCAGTTTTAGTGCATTTCCTTTTTAACTGGTACCATACTCACCAGACTAAAATCGATGGTCGCCCAACGGACTATCTTTGTAAAATTCTTTGTCACACTTATATATAACCAATAAACAGTGGCGACTAGGTCACTGCTAATTTTCAACCCTGTTAATAATATTATGTATCATTTTACACTCAAAATATTTCCGACCAAGTGTTATGGCTCAGTAGTGTTTTATTAAATAAGTGATTTTTGTGACAGCATGTAAATAGTTTTATGTATGTGAAAAATATTGATTGATGCTGTTTCTGTGGTGCTCCAAAGAAGACAGAGGAGCTAGAACCTATTTAAACCAACCATGGCATATCACATAAAATTACTGATCGTTATTATTGGAGGATAACTATGTTGTACACCATAGAGGGGAACTGGCAGAAGTTTTTCCCGATATTATATCATCTGATCAAATCGATTGTACAGTATAATGTGCTTGTGCAGACACCATTTCCTATTAACAGGTCAGTTCATGACCACTTGTTTTGAAACATCTGAGTTTTCATGGTGATATAAGGGTTATGAAATGTGAACATTAAAGTTGCTGACAGTCACTTTTCACACCCTTGTTTTGGCTTCGTACACAATAAATAAAACATATCCAACAGTAATTTTTTATGATATATTTGACAAAAGGTACTTTTTATTTTGTTCATCTTTTAAAACTTAAAATTAATATTTTGTCCAGAATTATGATAATAAACAAATACCGACCTGTAAACAGCGATGTTTGCTTGTCATAGAAAGTTGATAGGGGTCAAGGTTAGTAGACCAGTTTTTCTTTTAATGTGGCGAACCATTGTAATAATATAGCTAATTTTGAATTTGAATGACGTCAGTATTCCAATGGCGTCACTTTGCATCTCCTTACAATAACCATAAACATGGTACATAACATTTTCAATTTAAGAATGCTGAAAAAAATTGCAATGCAAAATTGCCATTGAAATTTTATTTTGTTTGAACATTAAATTAATAATGCACCTGAATGTGTTTGAAGAAAATCTTGTGATTAAAAAATTGTACCTTTTACGAAATATGGATTTTAAGTAAAATTATGGTAAGATATGCTATATTTATTGTGCACGAAGCTAAAACAAGGGTGCAAAAAGTCACTGTCATCAACCTTAATTTGGTATATTCCTGATAGAAACCTAACCCTAACCTAACCCTAATATTCATAACATAAAAATGAAAATAAAATATTTTTATAAACTTTTTGTTATAGAAAAACGGGAGCAACTCTTGGCATGGAGAGATTTGTTGAAGAACCGTAACAATTGTTACAAGTCTCTCTGACGTCGAATTCGAGACATGTTTTGCAACTTTTGGAGATTTGACAGACCTAAATATTGGTTACCAAAATTAAATTAATTCTGAAATTTAAAAGCAATATCTTTGTTTGTACGCATATTTGTAAACTAAGGTAGGATTTTCCTTTGGCACTGTCACGTAGCGTAGGCTATAATAAAGAACATTATAAATACTTATCATAGAGTTAGGGTTAAGGTTAGGGTTAGTGACAGTGCCAAAGGAAAGTCCTTCCTAAACTAAAGTATGAGTCATTAATTATATTGTCACATAATAAGTAGAATACCTGTATTTAGTCTTGTATTTTGAGGAACACAACAACGATTGTTTACGTTTTGAAGTGGTGAACTGAAAGAGAAAAACAAGCCGAGTTAGTTCCCTTTAGTCATAATTCCAATTTTAGAAATAAGTCGAAATTCGGCATAGCATTTACGAGCTATACTGTAGATTCAATAAAAATGGGGTGACAGCTTTTGCTAATTTCTTGAATGTATTTAGACTAAGCATTTTATAAATATCTTAGATTGGATGGCGGTAATCCAGTGGTATAGCGGTGGTCTGGTGCGCGGTCGGTCTAAGATCGATCCCCGTCGGTGGGCCCATTGGACTATTTCTCATTCCTCGCCAGTGCACCACAATTGGTATATCAAACGCATGTATTATCCTGTCAGTGGGATAGTGCATATAAAAGACCAGTTGCTATTAATGATTAACAAGCATTATGAGAGTACTGCTAAAGCAATACATATCTCCTACCGGGCCCTAACAGTTTTTCGTATCTCCTGAATTCAAGGGCCATAACTCTGTCAAAAATGGGTAAATCACCATGATCAGTCAAACTTGATCTGTAACAGTACATGATAAAGCTATACACAGAATTTCAGCTCAAGACCTCAAAGCATTCTAAAGGGAAAAAAAACATCTGAAAAACTATATGTGGGACAGACGGACGGACAGACAGACACATTTTATTACACAAGGAAAGAAGGAATTTGATAACAGTTTGTCAGAATGTGAGATAAACAGACAAACGCTTACTGTAAGTAGACATTTAGTTAACAATTATCTATGAAACAATTTCAGGGAACAGGTATAAAATAACTGACTAGATTTCAGGTACCGGTACATGTATTATGTATAATAACTAAACATTTCAGGGATTGTACATTATTCCCGATTCCTCAGACATCACTTATATTATGTAAACTTTAGGGATTATACACAATCCATAATAATATACATGTATTCCCTGTAATACACTTATATTATTATAGGCTTATGTCAGCTAACGTCAATCAATAAATAAGTAATAAATAAATAAATAAATAAATAAAAATGCCATTCCATCCAGTTACAATTAAACAAGGTACCTTTCATATACAATACAATACAATGCAATGCAATGCAATGCAATGCAATGCAATACAATACAATACAAACTGCTTTATTTCCATGCTTACATAAAATTATGGTGTATACATATAAATTATACTTATAAACAGTCTGGTGACCCAGCAATAATAAAGCTAATGATAAGAATAATGAACGATTAAATATATAACAAAATAAAACAATTTAACTTTATAAGTGCTAAAGTGACTTAATGCCACATATCATTTGATAGGGCGTTTAGCTAACAAACTAGTTCTTGCTGTATCCATGTTCCAATTTTTTTTCCACAGATAAAAGAACACATACTGGTCAAGGATTTATATATACCAGTCGTGGATCACTAGCTGAAACTGGAAATAGTCCACTAAGTCCAGTAAAAGGAATTTGTAACTCGTTATATATGCATCTCACTTGACCACTCTAGACGATGCATCCCCGTTTAATCAGATGTGAAAAAAAATTGTCATCACTTTCCTTTACAAAAAAACCCCACAAAATTTATACAGTAATCCATTGAATTGACATCTGGTGACTTTACTTAAAACACAATTATTATTATTATTTAGTAATTCCTTCATGCACAGCAGCTTGTGGTCACATCTGTAATTACAGATCCTATTCCACGTGCAAATCTAATATATAATGCATTTCAAACTAACCAATCAGCAGTCGGTTAGTTAATTTTCTCGCCTCCATTTACAAGTTCTTCCGAACAGGTTTGCGACTATTACAACTCAAAATGTGTGATGTGGTTATTGTATCTGCTGTCCGTACTCCTATTGGTAAGAACTAAAGAGATATTGATATATTGGTTGTTGTTTTAATATATTTATATTTATGTGTCATATTTATTTTAGACCGTAAGACAGAATTTGATGTCCAGTGTGTCGGGACTCGAAGATGCCACACCCTCGGCTCTAGCAGACGAATTTGTGTCTGTCATTTTGAGGGCTCATAATACAAATTTAATCCTTAGCAACAGCACTGGCATGCTCTTTTATATTCTTTAGTTGATATGCTGTTATGTGATTTTAAAAATTAGTTTTAATTACTATCATTTAATTTTTTATAATACATTTCATACTTCAGTCTTCAGTGTTGAATTAGTTGACATGGTCTGATAAAATGCTTTCTTTCAATTGGATAAGCTAGAATGAGGTGATCCCCTGCATTGGACAGTAAACCAGCTACTACTCTAGAAAGATTTCTTTTGAGTCATGTTAGTAAAACTATTTCTCAATCCATAATAGATTATAATTATTTCTATTTTAGGTCAAATAGGCTACCAGTATATAATCATTAAACAAATATATAATAATAATTTTCAAAAGTAGGCCTACTGGGTAATTAAAAATAAACAAACCAAAAAGTTACACAATATTTTACAAAAAGAAACATTATTTAATAATGATGTTCCAATTAATTGTGATTGTCATATACATATTATTGCTCAGTTAAACTATTTGATCAGTTCCATAATCAGTAGCTTGAGTCACTTCGAGTCCAGTTATGACATTAAACTTACATGTTGTTAACACACACCAACTCTACATGAAAAAACGTAATGCTCTAATGTGAAACAAACCTGTGCTGTACTTTCTTGTGGTGACGTATAGCAAAGTATGTGCCCACGTGACATGCTGGTACTGGTTAACAGCATGTAAGTTTAATGTCATGACTGGACTCGAGAATAATCAAACTAAAGCTCTGTGGCATCAGATTTAGGAAAATGATGTAGAGCGGAGCGGATAATTTTAACATGCCCATATACCACTAAGGTTTCGAGCATGTCTATCCCGGGTCCTGTCTCTGGATAGCCAGGGGCATGACTCGGGACAAGTTGAAAATGGGCAGTATTTTGAAAATAGCAATTAGTTCAAAAATTTAATAGAATTAAAAATAATAATAATAATTTACAAGCCAAAAATAAAAAGAATTGACTGCTCGGCCGAATATTTATATAATTTGGAGCATTTTAGAAGGACAGTCCAAAAATAAATAAGAGAAAGAAGAGAGGATCAGACTATTTAATAATATTTTAAAAAAAAAGCAATTTCGACATAAAAGTTTGAACAGCGGTCTAAACGTTTAAAGTCCGATCTATATGGTCCAGGCTGGGGGGTGGGGGGTGAGTTTAAGGTGGATGGAATTTGGACTACTAATTTAGTAGTTACATGTAGGTCAAGGGACCTAAAGCCAAAAGGAGCTGCTACATTCGACTCATGTCTGGATAAAATTTAAAATCAAAAAAATAATATTGGAGTGCTCGGCCAAAACGTTGTTAGGGTGATTTGAGCAATTTAGATGGGCTGCCAAAGTAAAGTGTGTCAGACTGTTTACAAAAAAAATAAACATAAAATTTTGAAACACGGCCAAAATATTCATATGGTATATTAGAAATTTGACATGATGCCCATGCCAAATTAGGCTTATATATACTTCATTATATTTACAAATCAAAATAAAATCATACATGTATGTGTAATCATATTTTTGAAATTATAACATTTATATGTAGATGGGGAAATATATTTGATGTCATATGTGTCACGGTTTTGTTGACAGATACTGCCAGATGGTTGATAAAAACGCAGCATGTCTGTTAATGTACCAGTAAACTACAATACTTTTTACTCTTTTTTGTTTTGTTTTGTTACAGGATGTTTAAATGGGACTTTGTCCAGTTTCTCAGCTCATGAACTTGGCACCATATGCATCAAAGAATCCCTGAACAGAGCATCTGTTAAACCAGAAGAGGTGTCGGAGGTTATTCTAGGGCAGGTCCTCACAGCAGGTAAGTTAGTGTTCAGAGTTCTATTTTATATGGTAGGTGTGCATGGTTAGTTAATGCCAACATTATTAAAGTAACTGTCACAATATAATTTTGATGTTGTACTCAAGTTTGCTGTCAAGGCATTTCATTATGATACATTTAGTTAAAAAGTAATTACAGTGAAACTTGACTAAACCGGACCATAACAAACCAGAATCGTGTCAAAACTGGTCAAGTCTTATGGTCCTGAACGTTTTAAATTCTAAAATGCAACCCCTCTAAACACCAGATCTTGTCTAAATGTTAGGTCCCCAGCGTGATCCAGTTTAGAGAGGTTTCAGTGTATATCCGGAAAGAAGTCAATTTTTTTATTGAATAACAGAATAACCTTTGAGTTTTCAAATAATCTTTAATGAATACTAAAATATAATATGTATTTTGAGAAGAAAACAACTTTTTATCATTTGTATTATGCTTGTGTAGCATTTTTTCAAATTTGTGATAACAGAATAGCTATAATAATATATATTTAGGTCCAGTTACTTCATGTTTTGCCATTGTGATGGTGAAATATATAGAAGTGGACACCGGACTTGTTTTGTTATTCATAACATCTGTTGCTGAAACACAATTGCATATTCTACTTAAGCTGCTGTTGTGGTTTTCGTTTGCATACATGTAGGGTGTTAAATAGCCTATTAAATACCTGGTTCATGTATGTAAACAATAATTATAATAGTTTGGAGTATTTGGTAATCAATAATTATTTTAGTGAATGCATGATTTGTAGAAGTACTGAAATTCAGGGCTCTGACATTGTGAGAATGATCGTTTCATTTGCACATTGCTAACACAAATCTAATTTTGCATAATCTATTTTCTGTTCACGTATTAAATTAGGACATCATTTATATGGACATTGATGGATTATGAAAAAAAGAATTGGGTTTACCTGAGTTTATTTTTGCACAACCTATAAAGTTATTCCAACTGGATAGATTAGCAAACTGTCTTTTACATGTGTACTGCATATCTTTGCCCGAAACGGACAGATCACATTGGATTGGTCACTCAGAGGTTTTAAAAATTTTCCCTGTCCCTCGCATAGTAACATTCTGTAAATAACTTTTGATCCACCTGTAACTTAACAATGTTAACTGAAATATTAGTACATGTATTTGTGTTACACAGTTACTGGATGTACATGTAAGAAATTATTTAACTCATGAATATATAGGAATAACAAGCCTCTCATCGCATCACTCACTCACTCAAATCTATTTTTTTATAACTTATTTTTATTTTGCGCATTAAATTTAGGACATCATTTATGGCAAACAGAAATGGGTTAATACCCGAATTTAGTTATGAAAATCCATAAGTGAGTGATGCCAATTTTTACTTCTCAGAGGCCTGCAGTTGCTTGCACTCACCAAAAGCTGGAAAGTGGTGAATGGTTACAACTTTGCTTATCTTCCTTCATTTACATGTAACTTTATTATTTGGTTTGATATTGCAGAAATTTGCTTGATGTTTAGATGTGTGGAACATCTCTCTTTATTTAAAAATTTTAACCTGAAATACTCAGGAAGACAATAGCTTTTTGCAAATGGAGAGGCCAATCAGACACCAGTATATTTTATTTATTTATTATTTTGTTACACTTCAGCACAAGGTCAGAATCCAGCTCGTCAGGCGAGTGTTAATGCAGGTATTCCGTACTCGGTGCCGTCATGTGGAATCAACATGTTGTGTGGGTCTGGTCTCCGGGCCATTGTTCTGGGATCACAAGCCATCAAGACGGGAGACTCCAGCATCATAGTGGCTGGAGGCCAAGAAAGTATGAGCAAAGTAAGGCTTTCACATCAGGGGATTTAACCTGGGCCGTATTTTATGAACCTATCTTAGTGCTGAGATTACCGTAAGCGTATAGATACCTTATGGTCTTAAGGTAATTCTAGTGCTAAGATCGCTTTGTAAAACGGGGCCCAGGACCATGTGTTATAACCCGATCTTAGCGCTAAGATCTTAAGTATATAACTACTGTATACACTACAGTGATGTTAGCACTAAGATCACTTCATAAAATGAGGAACAGCTTATTAAAAGAATACATTTAATCGCTTAAAGAAATTAATTTTTAATCAAATACCAAAATCACCACCAACTTATAATATACAAAAGGTTTTCACCCTACATTTTTTCTTGTTGCATATAATACTCCACTTGATTTTATTATTTAAAATGTGCATAATACATTACAGAAATATGGCATTAAAAATGAATCCACCTCCCATTCCAATTTAGTATATAGTTAATTTTGTATTTGTACTGAAATGAAGTCTTACTGTGTTAGATTAAATGACTTGAAAAATATTTTTTTATTTTTATTTTGTGTCTTAGTGGAACAACCAAAATCAAATGTTTTCAGTTCACATACATACAATTCTCATAGCTAAAGAAATTACTGGTTGGAATCAGTGTCGGATAATATTACAAAACTGTTATGGAACATTGTGATTTTGTTTGTCACTTGAATACAGTTAATGAATAAAATATAGTTTATAACACAAAATGGATCAGGTACAAGTTTACTAACTTACAGGGTCCTTTCCTAGGTATGCAACCCCTGCAATTAACAAAATGAATATAGTCCAAGGCAGAAACGTGCTGTGGAGAATTAAAAACTCCACTGCATTGCCGATTGCCGTGGGCAATTGCAGGGGTTGGGTATGTTACTACCAATTACTAAACATATTGTACATTGACATGATGTTTTGGTTTTCAGGCCCCACATTGTATACACATTAGAACAGGGACCAAATTTGGAGACTCTGCCTTGGTGGACTCGATGATGAAAGATGGACTTATAGATGCTTTCCACAGCTACCACATGGGAATTACTGGTATGTTGCTATAGTCATTTTAGCTCCATGAGGATTACTGGTATGTTGCTATAGTCATTATAGCTCCATGGGAATTACTGGTTTGTTGCTATAGTCATTATAGCTCCATGGGAATTACTGGTATGTTGCTATAGTCATTATAGCTCCATGGGAATTACTGGTTTGTTGCTATAGTCATTATAGCTCCATGGGAATTACTGGTTTGTTGCTATAGTCATTATAGCTCCATGGGAATTACTGGTTTGTTGCTATAGTCATTATAGCTCCATGGGAATTACTGGTATGTTGCTATAGTCATTATAGCTCCATGGGAATTACTGGTATGTTGCTATAGCCATTATAGTGTTGCTATAGTCACTATAGCTCCATGGGAATTACTGGTATGTTGCTATAGCCATTATAGTGTTGCTATAGTCACTATAGCTCCATGGGAATTACTGGTATGTTGCTATAGTCATTATAGCTCCATGGGAATTACTGGTATGTTGCTATAGCCATTATAGTGTTGCTATAGTCACTATAGCTCCATGGGAATTACTGGTATGTTGCTATAGCCATTATAGTGTTGCTATAGTCACTATAGCTCCATGGGAATTACTGGTGTGTTGCTATAGCCACTATAGCTCCATGGGGATTACTGGTATGTTGCTATAGCCACTATAGCTCCATGGGAATTACTGGTATATTACTGGTGTGTTGCTATAGCCACTATAGCTCCATGGGAATTACTGGTGTGTTGCTATAGCCACTATAGCTCCATGGGAATTACTGGCGTGTAGCTGTAGTCACTATAGCTCCATGGGAATTACTGGCGTGTAGCTGTAGTCACTATAGCTCCATGGGGATTACTGGCTTGTTGCTGTAGTCATTATAGCTCCATGGGAATTACTGGTGTGTTGCTGTAGTCATTATAGCTCCATGGGAATTACTGGTGTGTTGCTGTAGTCATTATAGCTCCATGGGAATTACTGGTGTGTTGCTGTAGTCATTATAGCTCCATGGGAATTACTGGTGTGTTGCTGTAGTCATTATAGCTCCATGGGAATTACTGGTATGTTGCTGTAGTGACTTTAGCTCCATGGGGATTACTGGCTTGTTGCTGTAGTCACTATAGCTCCATGGGAATTACCGGTGTGTTGCTATAGCCATTATAGCTCCATGGGAATTACTGGTGTGTTGCTATAGCCATTATAGCTCCATGGGAATTACTGGTGTGTTGCTATAGCCATTATAGCTCCATGGGAATTACTGGTTTGTTGCTATATTCATTATAGCTCCATGGGAATTACTGGTGTGTTGCTATATTCATTATAGCTCCATGGGAATTACTGGTGTGTTGCTATAGCCACTATAGCTCCATGGGAATTACTGGTGTGTTGCTATAGCCACTATAGCTCCATGGGAATTACTGGTGTGTTGCTATAGTCACTATAGCTCCATGGGGATTACTGGTGTGTTGCTATAGCCACTATAGCTCCATGGGGATTACTGGTGTGTTGCTATAGCCACTATAGCTCCATGGGGATTACTGGTGTGTTGCTATAGTCACTATAGCTCCATGGGGATTACTGGTGTGTTGCTATAGTCACTATAGCTCCATGGGAATTACTGGCATGTAGCTATAGTCACTATAGCTCCATGGGAATTACTGGCGTGTTGCTATAGTCACTATAGCTCCATGGGAATTACTGGTATGTTGCTATAGTCACTATAGCTCCATGGGAATTACTGGTATGTTGCTATAGTCATTATAGCTCCATGGGAATTACTGGTATGTTGCTATAGTCATTATAGCTCCATGGGAATTACTGGTATGTTGCTGTAGTCACTATAGCTCCATGGGAATTACTGGTATGTTGCTGTAGTCACTATAGCTCCATGGGAATTACTGGCGTGTTGCTATAGTCACTATAGCTCCATGGGAATTACTGGCGTGTTGCTATAGTCACTATAGCTCCATGGGAATTACTGGTATGTTGCTATAGTCACTATAGCTCCATGGGAATTACTGGTATGTTGCTATAGTCACTATAGCTCCATGGGAATTACTGGTATGTTGCTATAGTCATTATAGCTCCATGGGAATTACTGGTATGTTGCTGTAGTCATTATAGCTCCAATGATGAATACAATTTTAAGGTTATCACTACTCTTAATTTCAGTACTGAAATGTCTGAAGGTCATGCTGGTGTCTGTGAAAACACCATTTCTATAATATGTAAGCATTTAATTGTACAAGTTAGTCTCAGACTTAATTTAATACTAGCCTCAACATTATAGTGTTATGTCGTTTGGAAGACCTCCAAGATTCATGTGATTGTTGCTTCAAAATGCTGACTTCTGAGATTTCAGCCTATACATGTATGTCTTCAAAATGATACTATATCTGTATAAAAATGTTTGTTATCTTTTCAGCTGAGAATGTGGCCAAGAAGTGGGACATCAGTCGTAAGATGCAGGACGAGTTCGCTCTACTGTCTCAGCACAAGTGTGAGGCGGCCCAGAAGGCAGGACACTTCAGTAAGGAGATAATACCCGTCACAATCAAGTCAAAAACAGGTAAGAAAGGAAAGGAATATAAAATTTGTTTATCAACACAACAAAACATTTAAAACTACAGATATTCAGTGTCTAACAGATGGTAATTTTGACACTTGGTCCCGATTGTGATAGAGGAAACCCACTGTTACACATAGACTATAGTGGGTCATCTTATATATGCAATTTCTCACAGATGGGACAGCATATACCATGGCCTTTGATATACCAATCATATGGAGCACTGAATGGGATGAGGGTTGGGACTCAATGAAGCCAATATATATTAAGGTGAATGCTACACCACTGAACTATGTCCGACCCCAGATTTCAGACTGTATCACGTAAGTATAAAGTTAAATCAAAGTGTGATTTCATAACTTATTAGTCTTTTTCTTCTTTATTTAAAAAAAGGATAGTAAATGACCATGTTATTTATTGAGCAACTACTAGAAGAACACTGTACTTAAGTTAAAGCGTAAGTCTGTCAAGTAGTCTTAATAATCATTAGTATTACTTTATTGTGTGTATGGGGGGGGGGGGGTTTTTTTTATTTTTATTATTATCATTATTCTTATCTTGAAAACTGTTTAAAAAAATTATTTATAGCTTTTTTGTATTTTATATCTTTATATATTTTCTCTTTTTTTACATAAAGGGTCAGAACAGATTGATAAGGATGAGTTTCCCAGGGCTGGTTGTACTCTGCAGGGATTTGAGAAGCTGAGACCATGTTTCATCAAAAACGAGACTGGGACAGTCACTGCTGGAAACACTTCAGGTTAATGTTAATAGTGAAGAGTTAAATTTTCATACTTCATGGATGGATGGATGGGTGGGTTGGTTGGTGGATGGATGGATTTAGGGTGGGTGGATTGGTTGAGTGAGCGGATGGGTTGGCTTTTTATGCGAGTGGGTTGGGTTGGGTTGGGTTTTGATTGATGAATGATTGGGTGGATTGTGGGTGGTAAAGGGATGGGTTGGGTCTGTGTAGGTGAGTGAATGGATGGATGGATGAATTTGGATTGATGGATGGGTGTGTAATGGGTATTTGGGTGGATGAACGGATGTTGTTGTAGAATTTGGATTTTTTTTTTTTTTTAAATGGTTGAGTGCATATGTGAATTCATGGATGGAATTTAAGCTGGCTGATTGTATGGATAGGTGGACACATGCAATTTCTGTTTTCCCTTTACTTATTAATATATTGTAAACTGTAAAACCTAACGCATTTTTCAAATCACAAGTTTGTAATAGACTTCATATATTTGTTTTGTTTGCAGGAATTAATGATGGTGCTGCAACCTGTGTTTTAATGAGTTCCGAAGAAGCAAAGAAAAGAAACTTAAAACCATTAGCAAGAGTAGTTGCCTGGGGTCAGGCTGGCGTCGACCCTGCTGTTATGGGAACGGGTCCGATTCCAGCCATACGTAAAGCTGTGAGTGTCAATGTAGATAAAATAACATGTTTAAAAAATCTTGCATGTTGTGTTTGTATCAGTAGTCTTCATAATCTACTGTTTACACCGTCATATAATTTATTATTATTCTTTTCAGTCACAGATGACCATTGATCACAGTCAAAGAATGTTATCAAGCTGTATTATTGTTTTGTTAGTGGGGCACTATGTAGTTCAGTCAGTAGAGAGCTTGCCTAAGGCACTTGGGTCATAGAATCAAACCTTGTCAGACCCAATGGGGTGTTTTTTTCCAGGTTTTTTCCATGTCCCAGATACTTCGCCACAACTGGTATATCGAATACCAAATCTTCTCTAAGGGAAGTGTATATAAACAATTTCTTGCTGCTTTTTGGAAATCTCTTCCTGCCTTCAAGAAATTGCGCAATACTTTCCTTTTTTGACTTAATCCTACAGGATATTCAAACTTCAATGGCACCAACATTGTCCCTGCCCATTACCAACCTCAGTTGGGCTGCTAGTGATCTCTTGCACTTGCCAGCTCAGGCAGTTCCTTCTCCCATCCACCCCATCCCTTTCCTGTACAGAGGATCCGACCAAGGCCAGCACCTGCACCCATGGCGGGCGTGCACTACAGCAGCTTGTTCTGAATGTGCACATAAAACCCTATGATCTGATCTGCTTTTGGGATTATCTCTCACTATCAAGATAAACTTTTAAATAACAATATTTTAGGTATTTACATGTGTAGGTGCAGGAATTTTAGCTGGGGTGTCCAGACTGATGAGCAAAGTTTAGAGGTGGGGGGCAAGAGTCGTGCTTCCCTGGAAAATATATTGAAAAAAAAGACAACATTTTCTTGAATGGGAGGAGGTTTGACCCTCGACCCCCCTGCATTTAGTTCTGAAATGTGCTGAGGGGTTGTTAAAAATATTGATTTCCTTGCTGCGTTAGTTAAAGAATGTTATCACAGTTAATACTGGATATTTATTTTGGTTGTATTAGTTTGTTATATAATCTTGTTTACTATTTACAGTTAAATAACGCAGGCTGGTCTGTGGGTGATGTGGATTTATTTGAGCTGAATGAAGCTTTTGCAGCCCAGTCGGCAGCCGTAATCAAAGATCTGGGACTCAATCCAGAAAAGGTTATTTCCCTTTATAATTGTTTACGTCATGATTTGGACTCCTTAACTACACTGCTAACTATATTTCTGGTACACTTTGAGAAAATTAAATTGTATTACGGTAGTACTAATAAATGCTCCTAATTTCATAGCACATACATAATATTTAGTATTGTATATTTTTGTTAACACCAAAACAGATACTGGAAAAATCTGTGACAATATTTTTAATTTGTTAAATCATGATGTTAACTGGAAGATGGGGCGGGACCTAGCCCAGTGGCACAGCGCTCGCTTGATGTGTGGTCAGTGTGGGATCGATCCCCGTCGGTAGGCCCATTGGGCTATTTCTCGTTCCAGCCCGTGCACCATAACTGGTATATCAAAGGCCGTGGTATGTACTACCCTGTGGGATGGTGCATATAAAAGATCCCTTGCTGTAGCCTGTGAAGTGACGACAGCGGGTTTCCTCTCTCAATACATGTGTGGTCCTTAACCATATGTCTGACGCCATATAACCATAAATAAAATGTGTTGAGTGCGTTGTTAAATAAAACAAGATGGTCCAGAAATAGGCATTACATTTTAAAATGCTTTGCACCTAAAATACAGTTCTCAAGTTATGTGCAATTTTTGTTTTTTAGGTCAATGTAAATGGAGGAGCAATCGCTTTAGGTCATCCCATTGGAGCATCAGGAGCCCGCATCTTTGTCACTCTACTGCATGCACTGGAGAGAACTGGAGGGGAAAAGGGAGTTGCTGCCCTTTGCGTTGGTGGTGGAATGGGAATTGCAGTGTGTGTACAAAGGGATTAATTGCTGCTTCTTTTTTTTCTTTTTTAGCAAAAACATAAAAGAACAAACCCATCAAAACCATCTTTAGTGTACCATTGTATCATTGCTTGATTATGAATTGTAATGGTTGTAATTTTTGTGTATGAATTCCATTGGATGTTGGTCTTTAATGCTTTGTGTTGAATTGCGATGGTTGTAATTTCTATATTTGAATTCCATTGGATGTTGATCTTCAGAAGAATTGTGGGGTTTTTTTTCCTTCTAGTACCAATTGGTCTCCCTTTTGGTTTTGATAAACTATTTAGGAGCTCTTCAGTTGTCTTAATATGCTAGTAACGTGGTTAATTCCGATAGACAGCATTTTATCAAATAATCATGAACAAAAATAATTTAAAATTATTTATTTAATCATTTACTTTTAATATCAGTATTAAAATTTTGCATATATTTTTCGATAATATAATTCCAAACTTTAAAATAGTTTTTTCCCCTTTTTTAACATTTAATATATTGACCATCACGTCATTTTGAATGTACAGTACTATTTCACCATTTTTATAGGAGAACAATTAAATCTTTATTACAAAAGAATTCTTTGTTATTATTTTCCTAAATGTATAAATGTTATTATTATGGATGAATAATTCTATAATTACAAGCCTTGTAGAGTGAACAAATTATATCAGTTTTGTTATTTGTTTTGGGATCGATCCCCATTGGGCTATTTCTCGTTCCAGCCAGTGCACCAGGATTGGTATGTCAAAGATATGTGCTATCCTGTAAATCTGTTGCTACTAATGGAAAAACTTTGTTTAATTGTTGGTCTTGTAAACAATTTAGGAATGAGTTTGTAGTCACTTTTAAAGATGAAAACTCATAAATTGTGTGTAAATTTTGGTGTATTAATAAAAATTATGTACTAGGACCTACCAGTAACCCTTTATTATGGTCAGTACATCAAGATGCTTGCTCCATTGTAATTTTATACTGAATCAATCTATATCCCCAACAGCTGGTACAACAAATGCTGTGGTATATAGTCCTTTCTGGAAAAGTGCATATAAAAGATCCCTTGCTGCTTTGTCAGTAGGAGTAACCCATGTGGCAGCAGCCAATTTCCCCCCCCAAGTCTCGACCATGACTTGAATAGCCTTGGTTTAAAATGTGTGGCAATATCATTAAACAGACATACTCTTTCTTGTCCTGTCCTTTCATTATATATTCAGACCAATTTTGAAGCGACCCCCCCCCACCCCAAAAAAAAAAATGTAATCAAAACAAGCATTCAGAGTACTGCTAAGTTCAAGGGCCATAACTCTGTTACAAATAGGTAAATCACCATGAAAGTCAAACTTGATCTGTTACCATCTGTAACAGTACATGGTAAAGCTATGGACAGACCGACAGGATTGAGATGATACCTTAGTCCCCTCCAGTTGGTCCGGCAGAGGACTTATAAAAATTAACAATTATTTTTATAAGGATAAGCTGGAATGTATATCAGACTTGCATTGTAATTTAAAAAAACAAACCAAAAAAACCAGTGGTATTTTTATTGGTACGATTTAAGTTACGTGATAAGACAAGTTTTGGAATATTAAAAAGACTTCTGTTATGGAATAGAACATTACACACACAAAAAAACAAGTCGCGTTAAGTACATATATTTCAACTGGTAATTGTTACTGTAACATTTATGGGTGTTTTTTTCACAAAGTGTTAGTGAAAGAAGAACTCTAACAAAAGTAGATTTCGTAAAGCAATACCAACAACAAATCTGGGACTCCGGATTTATTAGCATCATCTCTCTGTTCTACAAGTAATCGTAAACAAACTGAAGCTTACTGAACACAATCAAAGACTAAAACAAAACGAGGAAATCAGTATTAACATGCACGTAGTGTACTAGTAGAGCTTAAGTCAGGTCCTTACATGTCATGTGGCAAGCATAAATGGGAAAACAAATCAAGAGAAAGGCAGATGAAGAAAAACACGGCTACAGTCATTGAATTAGTTAGACCTGCGTTAAACATCTAATAATTGGGTGATTAAAACAACGTGCTGGGGTGCCACTAAACCTTCATTTTCCTTCAGGTAGATTGTTTCCATTAATATAATGTCTTCATTAATATTCTTTTACCTTGATTACTAAAACCAAGTATCGGTTAAGTAACAACACTTTTTAATATCAATTCATATGCACGTACATGTACCTTTATTGGACACCCAATGGCTTATTCTTTAATTTCTGATGTGATGCTGTGAATAATTTATTCACTAATCATGTATGTATGTCATACTTTCAGGGAACAAAGGGAAAATAAATGATTGCAGTTTTATCTAGCATATACAACAAAGCAACTTGTTTTCAAACACTTCCAAGCCATATCATTCATAAGACTATATAATCACAATCTAAAAACCAGACAAAAACAAAACAAGGATTTGTACAACAAAGCTTTCAAAGACTATTTGGAGTTCTACATTGAATGTGAATTACAATAAAAAATATGTAAAAACATTTGAGCTGAATAATTTAAGAACACTTTTAGTACATGACTATTATACATGACTGTTTTGCATGACTCTTCTGAGTGCGGTAAAGTTCCGAGCGTTGATAATCTTTACAAATATGACATTAGTACTCTGTGAAATTCAGGCACGTTAGTGTGACATATTGAGCAGTTTACAACACTGATATAATATCACAATAAAATGTGTAATGTCATTACAAAAAATACAGGTCTTCCCAAGAGATTTAGTCACAGCAGGATAACATGTAATAACAATTATGTAAATAATAACTAGACCATTCTGCCAAATTGTGGTGAATGCTGTATTTTGTTAACCAATACTTTGTAAATCAATAGAAGGCATCTAACATAATGCATATTTTATTAAGTTTTGGCATTATATTTATTTTATTAGGGTTTTTTTTTTAAATCTTGTTTAATATTCTAGAACTAATCAACTAAAATATATGGAAAGTCAAATGTATTATTGAAAATCATTAGACTGCCAATAATATTTCTAAGCAAATCTATTTATTCAATATAAAACATGGTTTAACAAGTACATGTACATATACAGCGAAACCCCTCTAAACCGGACACCCTTGGGACCAAGACAAATGTCTACTTGCAAGAGGGATCCAGTTTAAAAAGGGACTGTAAAACATCTGGTTTTGAGGGAATTCCAGTTTACAGAGGGTCTGGTCTTATAGGTTTCACTGTATCCTCAAAAAAAAGAAAACAAACAAAAACTAAGATAAATCTCCATTCTGTTGAATTAACCAGTCATATATTTGAAAGATATGTCAGGTAACAAATTGAATTTTAAATCAAAGGCCAGGTACTGGATATTTCTTGAAAGGGGGCACTGGGTTTATCAATGGAATTTAAAATTAAGAAATAATCAAAGACATGGACTAAACTATTTCTGATGACATTTGGAACAGCACATCAAAAACTTATTATAGATGGTATTATTACCCTTAAGTCCAGCCAAGTATTATTCTTGCATTTATAAAAATTTCAAAATATATTGTTTTCTTAAACGAGGTGAGATTTGTATTCTTTGCAACAGGAATATCAACAACTGTAATAAACTAACAACATAAATTAATATATTATAATAATATTAACGAGCACAAATATTTGACAAATAAATACAAAACAAAACAGTTGTGTGAATGCACTTTAAAACTGATGCAAATCAATGCCTCTTTTTGTCTTTAGGACATAACAGTCTTAAGAATTTCTCAGTCAACAAAATTTACACCTGGTTTTTTTAATACATGCAATACATGTACAAACAGCAGTAATTAACAACAAGAGAAGGCACAACAAACCTGTTATTAAGAACATTAACAGTATATCTACCATAAATCATCAAATGTTCATACAGGACCAATATTCATAAATTATCAACTTTCTATTATATTCAAAAATGTTCTTAAGATGATTTTCTATTATGGTTAAATTAAAAAAAGAAGTAATTACCCTTATAAATGTAATGAACTGTAAATTAGTGAACCCTGAAAAAAAAACTTGCAGCTGAGACAAAGAATATATTAGGATGGACCCATTGTTTAGTTTGCAAATTACTTGTCATTCCCCCCCCCCCACCCCCCCAAAAAAAAAAACCAAGCCCCAACCCACCCACCCCCCAAAAACCAATAAACAAACCCAAAACATTATAGGCCTGATATTTATCGGAGGATTTATGGTATTTATGTAAACTTTTCAAATGTAAATGAGCAATATGGTCTTAGGTAATCATATGGAATGTATTTGTATGCAAATATAAATGCAATGGCTGCATAAGACGATTCATTAAAAAACATAAAAGCAAAGATGGTTACTGATATGAGTGGTTGCAAAACAAGGCGTCACGCATTGCATGCAACGTTTACTACTCTCATTTCCGACGTCTATTTTCGCCACAGTTGCTCAGACTCCAGTTCATATTTGCTTGGTTCTTGTCTGAATGTATAGCTCGGCTTCTATGGGTTAATTTCTTCAGGAAAATTTTGAGTTTCCCACGAATACAGTGTCCATTACTGCTCATTGTCTTTGTTTTTAAAATATATTTTGTTTTGATTCATGTGCACAGTAGACCCAGTGATTTTCCTGACGGAATTCCCACTGTGAAACGGAATTTACATTTGGAAACGGAATTACGATTTTCGGCGAAGTTAAAAAAATTAATACTATTTTACTATTGCCATACACTGTAAAACTGACAATTGACCCGTGCGCAGTACTACTGGCAAACGCTAGACTGGATTATGCGTTTCACGGTAAACCAAATGGTCACATTGGGAACCAATCAAATACCTCTCGAACGTTAGCGAAATGTTTGCTGGCTGAACTTGGGGCTGGTTTACTGCTTAGTCTGTTGCGCCTGCGCAGATGGGACAGTTCTTTTTCCAGGAGTAAATTTAGCCAGCGGTTTGTCACTAACGCTTGTCTTGGAAGACAGATTTTTACGCTACACATTAAACCGAATGACCATTTATGGAACCACCAGTCAAAATATGTTTGCAAACGTTTAGCAAAAAAAACCCTGGCTGGCTGAACGTTGCAATGAAACTTTATTTCTGCTGTGTCACACGCACACTTCAATTTGCAGATGACGTTAGACTGTCAAAGAGATGATAAAATAAATGTTTATGTTTTGTGAACCCTAAGCCTCGTTGAATAAAGCAGTGCACTTAACTGTTGGACAATCATGCTTTATGTAGTTATTAGCATTGTAGCCTTTGCTCCTGGTGTGATTTTCGCTACTAATATGTAGGCTTACTTTGATTTAATGAGGAATAGCGACGCATGTCGACACCAGTCACTGAGTCAATTTTCAGACCCTTTAATTTGTCACAACTTATGTTAGTTCAATTGTTAATTACATATTGTAGTCTGAAACGGAAATTACAAAAACATGAAACAAAAAATCTCTGCTTTTTTTTAAAACGGAAAACCACTGAATCATACTTGTTCTATTCTTGGGCCAACAATTTCACCAACTATATACATTACAAGTGTACCACATTGCACACTTCTGTGGTAACAGACTCCGGCCTTTTCACTGGATTTCTCAAAATTATAAATAACCCATTTATAACACAACCAGTTAAAATTTTATTAATTTTGTAATATATACATGTAATATATTAACATGAATACATAGGAATGCTTTTTAAGGGGTTTAAATAAGGAATGTTTTATTTTTAACATGAAATAAATAAATAAATATTACAGTATGACTTCTTTGAATGTTATGTATTTAAAGCAAAACCATATAATTAAAATAATTAAACAAAAAAGGTACTTTAACATGTGCTGCAAGGTGGTTACAATACAACAGTCACATACATAATTGTAAGAAGATTATATAATTTGTAATATACATTGGTCATTAAAAAAATGGGTTTTTTTAAATAGTGAGACAAAATGGGACGGTTTGCAAAACAGCAAAGCACTTAGTGAAACAGAACTATTTAAAATAACTCTAGACTAGTCAAAACTGTATACACAAATAATGCATTATCAGACAACCTACTGACTGGTTCATATTTCAAATCAGACGTGGATTTTATATCACCTCATAGAATACACATAACATGGCCCAACATTACTGTAATACATTAGATTGATGGGTGAAAAAGAGTGACTAATCCAGTGATATCAGACGACGCATGGACAGGTATATCGTGACTAATCCGGTGATATCAGACTTGACACATGGACAGGTGTATCGTGACTAATCAGTGATATCAGACTTGACGCATGGACAGGTATATCGTGACTAATCCGGTGATATCAGACGACGCATGGACAGGTATATCATGACTAATCAGTGATATCAGACGACGCATGGACAGGTATATCATGACTAATCAGTGATATCAGACTTGACACATGGACAGGTGTATCGTCAAATGCTGCTCTCTCCCTCTCTTCTATAACCCACCTACAACCCAGTGGCTTTTTTTTTAGAACCGGTAGTTTGTATAGTCTCTAGAAAAACAATTCTAGCAATTAATTTCTTTTTCTTCAGGGAGAACCATTTGACCATGTCCCTCCAACATTAATTACAGAGTGTGAATAATGGATGACATCAAGCGCATTTGTGCAAGACAAAGTGTTAAACACAACACAAACAAATATCACAAAATAAAACACTACAACCTACACCATACACAATATGTTTAAATATACCGGTAAACAATAACCATTATTAAATAACTTAATTACAGTTGGTACCTTGATACTGACATTTCAACCAGAATGTTTTCCACTGTTCATTTTCATATAAGTTGATCATTATAAATTAAAAACAACATTTGTTTGAATGTAACATCATTCGGTAAACGAAACCATTTTTGAAAGTGTACATTTTCATTATTCTTCAAAACAGTTTGCTTCTATTTAGTCTACCAGAATATTACCTACAGAGTTTATTATGTAATCTATTTAGTCTACCTACATACATAATTATGTAACAAAGACGACCAATTTAATTTTTCATAACATATTAAGGAATGTCTCAAGTATTTTTCAGAGAAACATTTTCCTTTAATGTATAACACAATTAATCTTCTTATGAATGTATATTAAACAAACTGAATCTTGGAAAATGACACTGAATGAATTATAATCTATTATTTTAGTCTTCCACCATGTGGATAATGAGACAACTTTCTTAGATATATGTATGACACTTGCTTATGACATTCCTGCTGCAAAATATGCTTAGAAGTACATATACATGTATTTGTGTTTATTTTCATTATGTGTCCACATGATCACAAAGGAACTGGCCTGATTTGCCAAAACTGAACCTTAATTATTTATTATATTCCAAACAAATACACTAGCATCCATAAGAAACAATTACAATTGTAAGGAGTAAGTAAATCTGTATGATATTATTGAACACAAATATGCTGGCACCCTAGTGTAATTCACTGTAGTAAGTAGTAAAATATCAATATGAGATATTTTAATGCAAATAGGCTGTACATTTGTAGATTCAAAGTGGTAGTAAACGTAATAACATAACAAATACTGATGCTCCCTTTACCAGTAAAAAAACACCTCTCTACTCATCTACCATGCACAAATGATTTTGCAATAAATGGGATGGATTCATACAAAGTTAAGAAACTAAATTTAAGTATTTTTATTAAGTATAAAAACCTATCTATAATAACCACCAGTAATGTATCCAAAAGGTACATCTGGAAGGTAAATTTACATCTTGAAGGTAAAAGTACATCTTGAAGCAAATTTTTAAAGACATGAATGATTCATTCTGTAACATTTAGAGTATTTATAACATAATATCTGTTTTTAAATAAAGAAGAAAAATAAAGGCATTAATAATTCACTAGCACCTGCCCTATTAGTTCAAAAATTCTTTGTAATCCTATAAAAAAAAAGTTAAACCGTTGCTAAAATGGTGAAAATTTAAAATAGCTTGCACAGACCTGTCAACCCTCCCGGATTCCGCGGGAGTCTCCCGGTATTTGATCAAATCTCCTTTCCCCTGTGCGGGAGACAGTTTCTCCTGTTAAATGACATTTTTGTAAGCATAAAAAAAAATCGATCCTCTTTCGTCAAAATAACAGAAGGGAAGTAACTCTGCCTTTTTTTTCTCATTCGAAAAATGTCGACTACTTTCGGTTTCCGAGAATGTAACAGGCCGAATTGTCCCGACTGTTTAACCTTTGCCGAAGTGAGAATTGTGGGATAGCCTATTTATATTGTTAAAAAAGCACATGGAGTTTATAAAATGACGTGTTATTATAATGTTTGTTGTCATCGTAATGGCTACGAAGCGTGTTGCCGCTAATTCAACAGGCTGTGTATTGACATTCAGTGTTGCCATATAAAAAAAAAAAAACTATCCAATTTAGTTCTAATAACACCTCTGAATTGTAAAATGTCTTCCCACTGGATTACATAATGCAACTATGACGAATCTGAACTGCCAGACTCACGAGTTGACAGCGATACACACGATGCATGTTAAAATCACATGTCACAGCAAGACAACGAAAAGACCAATTAGTTGTATAAACATACTTGTGTCAGTTAATTTTGTATGTTTGTGCGGTAAAATGTTGGTTATAAGGGTACACTTCAAGAAATAATTTTTATACATTTAAAAAATGTTGTGTTTGACATTGACATAAAGTTACTCACGGAAATGGGTATAATTCCGGTATATTTCACACGATGTCCGTAATGAGGTTTTACTTATGATTAATGAAAATACAATGTTTATTGCATCATTATAATGATTTTAAATAAGTACCACGCCACCGTTCCTCATTATAGTAAAAACCGAATATTAATTTATAAGATTTATATAAATTTGTTTTTGGTACTTAGGTACACTAACCACAAATGATAATGTAACGCAACCTGTAAGGCTAAGTGTAATACCGTAAATGTACTAATTAATTAATTTTTTTCTTGTTCATGTTCTTAACATTTTTGATAAAATATTTTTTTTTTTTTAAATATGTTTTAAATTATAATATTTAAAAAAAAAAAAAAAAAAAAAAAAAAAAAAAAATTAATATATATATATATATATATATATTTTTTTTTTAATGCCAAGATCTAAGGTTAAGAAGTATATATGACATTATAAAGTATTCATATAACTTATTGTAATAATGTTTTTTTTAAATCTTGCGATTTTGGGTTAAATTGTGTGAATTTAAAAAATCTCCTGCTTTTTGACAAAATCTCCTGCTTTTTCAACACACACCTCCTGCTTTCTCTTGACTAAAGGTTGACAGGTCTGAGCTTGCATCATAATAAAGCATCAATCATATATAGCTGAACCTACTGTTATTAAGGACACCAATATATAAAATCCACTTCAGATATAAACCCATCTCCATACGAATGCATTAATTTTAATTATTACTTTTTATCTATAGTATTGCAATTAATTCTAAAGACCGCATGTTGCAAATCAATGGCATGATCTAAATTACAGACAATTTTGCCTGTAACTTTATTCACTCATCATTTTACTCATTAGACAATAAATAAGTTCAGTAATCCGACACAATTAGCAAAGCAGACAACATTTTAAAAATTAATAAAGTCCACGATGGCAAATGTTAATGACATTTACATAAATATAAGACATTTTTATCATTTGGCTATGCCTAGCTTCTTTTGAAGAAATTTCGATGATATTTTGCTGGCATTCTTCTTTAACAGTGCTGCTCCACCATGTTTTTCCCATTCATCCTCAAACTCATTTTCAAGGATTTCGGCTCCACGCCTTTTGGTTAATCCAGTCTCATCAATCGACAGCTCACACATCTGCATGTCGTCATTTCCTTGGAAAAATATAAAGAAATGTGTTTTACACAAATAGTTGAAACAGTATCAAATAAATGAAAACAAAATCACAAACTAAAAACAGAGAAAGTGTTTTTATTTATTTAATGACAGTTCAACATATTGAATGATCAACAATATGTGGTCATTGTGACCTGTGGTAAACAAGAAAAAACCTGCCGTTGCCACACAAACTATTTTGTTTATGATGCTACTACAGCTAGTGGATAAGCTATTTGGGAGCTGAGCAGACATATAATTATGAAGTATAATATTAATCAACAATATGGTCAGAAAAAAGACATTAATAACTGATTTAAAACTACAAATTATCATATAGATTATCTACCTGCTTTTCTCAAAAATATATTTTTAAATTATTGCAACAACAAAATAAAGCTGTTTTTAATTAGTATGTCAAATTACCAGTCATAAAAGGATCTATGTATAAAAACAACGTGTCCATAAAAAAATATTTCAGATTTGTCCCTTTTGTATATTTAAATATTGTTTTGAATACCTCATGCTACTCTTAGAGACAGGTTTAACTGTCATGGTAATTAAATACAACTCAATAATAATAGATATTGGGTAGTTCTGCCTGACGCTACCTGCTATCAGTAGGATGGGAGTTTTCCCTGGGTAGATTTCCATCTGTCGCGCTATCCACCTGCCGTCAAAGTGGGCGTACCACTGACCGTGACTCTTGGTCCCACTCTCTTCCCTGTACTCGTCGGCGGGGCGTGAGAATGGGATGTTGAAGTATCGCTGTTCGGCATTGTCCGGCTGGTCCTTGAGTTGTTTCTGCAAGCTGTTTTCTGCTGCAATACAGAGCAATTATTCATATGGTAGTGGTGGGATGGATAAATTGCTTGGCTGCAGAGATCCCGACTTTGAGAGATCTCTCAAATCCTCTCAGTAAAGGTTGAGTTAGTAAATATCTTGAAATACGTACAATAAAAGTATTTTTGTGTAAGTAATATATCACCTAATGTGTGTTTCTGACAATTATGCAAAAAAATCAATCGCCATTATTGAAGGAACACCTCCTCAAAGTAAAGTGTGTTTATTCCCATATACAAATACATCAATTACTTTTTCAACAGTTTTAAAGATGCAATCTTGACTTTTTAAAAATTATTTAATTATTTACAATAGATGATCTTTATTACTTTTTTTTTTTGACACATTTTAATTAAGTCATGTTAAATTATAAATATATTAATTCTTCATTAATACTCAAAGCACAAGGTGGAATGGAGGAATCACAACATATTCAGTGTTTATTGTAACAAAATACATATATTTAAAAATGATAAGACTAATTTATATCAAATAAGCTGACAACATATATACAAAAACCATGGTATTTGCTGTCCTGTCTGTAGAAAAGTGCATGTAAAAGATTCCTTGCTGCTGATGAAAAAATGTAGCGGGTTTTCTCTGAAGACTACGGGTGAGAATTACCAAATGTTTGACATCCAATAGCCGAAGATTAATTAAACAGTATGTTCTAGTGTCATAAAACAAAAACTTGTAACTTTTAAATATTGCAGTTTATATTAGAAAATCTAATAAGATGGGGAGGTAAGACTGCACCTTCAAAGTAATATAATCTATTAAAATGCCTGTTAACTTCAAATGTGATTTACATCTCTAAAAAATTATTTTATACATTTTTACTCTGCTTGAAAATGTCGCTACTTCGTGCTAAATGATAATGGGCCATTTCATGTAATGGTCTCCTTTTTGTCTGATCCGAAAAAACTCTTTGTTTATTGCAAATAATTTTAAAATTCAACTTCAAATGTTGTAATTTACAACATTCTAAAACATTATTTTATACATTTTTACTATGCTTGAAAATTTCGCTTCTTCATGCAAAAAGATCATGGGTCTCCCCTTTTTATCTGATCCGGAAAAACTCTCGTTTCTTGTAAATAATTTTAAAATTAAAACATTACTTCAAACTTGTATTATTTGATCATTGTTCCTAGGCCAAGTGCTGTATATACACACTATTTGCAATAAAGATTTCTGGATGGGACAAAAAGGAAAACTTTATATGAAATGACCCTAATTTATATTTTAAAAAAAGGTAGAAAATAAAAGAGGTAGAAGATGCAGCTTTATGATGAAATGGTTTCTATGTGGAATTAATAAATACCGAAACAAAACAACAACATACAAAACATACACCATGAACCAACCAAAACAATTATATAATGATCAAGTTAGGTCTATTGTATCTGCTAATTAAATAATCTATACTAAAACCTACTGAATAATGATGAATCAAGCTGTTACTCAAAATGTTAATAAAAAGTATTGAAATGTGTTAAGAAAAGAAGAAAGATGTTATTTAGCAAAGGTTCAAAAAGCAAATAGGTATTTGATATTAAATGCTTTTCCAGTATTGTTATAAACACTGTAGATGAAAGTAGTAAATGATAAGAAAACATTATTTATGACAAAAGAATTCAATTAGTACCATGATATCATGTTAATAAATAGGCCTATTAGGCCAAACAAAATACATTTATGGTCTCTGGTCAGCATAAACATCGATTTTGACCCTCGCGTGTCAACATTTCTTTTTTTTTCCTTTTTTTTTTTTTCCTGTGGTATGACGTCGATTTTTGTAGGACTTTTTTTGCTTGGACATAAAACCACATTTGGAGTCAAAATGTTCTATATACTGGCTTGAACCATTCGCTTTCTTTAATTTCTCTCTAAAACAGGTTCTGTTGTTCTTAATGAGTAGCATGGCTTGTTTAAAGAAAAATTGTGGCCAAAGTCGAAGTAATAAAAATTGCTTTGGGTATATGGGAAAATTATGTAACGGAAAATATTTAGGGTACCAAGGCAAGGGAGGGGGCACCATAGCCATTGGGGATGGGCCAAGGCAGATGAGGATGACGTGAAAAAAAACCCTGTGCAATCCATTGAAAAAAAAAAAAATCACAAACAATTAGCTGCATCACATCAATTCTGGAACTTTCGTCTGACCAGAGACCAGACTTTTTTTTGGCCTTACACAACTTAAAACAAAACATGCATGAGAGGAAGAATACAAAATAAACCAAATGTGTGTAAGGTCATTGAGAAATAAAGAACATTTTAAAACGCATATAATTTAAGGCATGGCAACTTGGGAAAGTGACTAACATTTTGCAATAGGTGGAATAAAATATTTCTGCAGTGATCCAAATAAGGTGGTGGCATTCACAACAAAAGCAATTATAATGATGAAGGCTAGTTTCTACTTCTGTGACTGTCAAAACACATTCTGTTCACTTTAGGCAATGAAATACCATTTAGTGAAAATATCAGTGTATGAAAAACTATGGTATGTGCTGTTCTATGTAGAAACATTCATACATAAAACCTCTCATTGCTACACTGGTGATTTAATGAGTGAATGTTTCTAACATTGGTTTTAATGAATGATTTAAAATCATCACAAAAGTTGATTATAACAATGATAATTTCTGATGATAGCTAAAAATGTATATAATAATTAATATTGATAATAAATATTAATGAAATGCTTTTAAAGGTGTTTATGACTTTTTTATAATATGATAAACAGGTGTTTATCATAATAATATAATGTTAGTAAATAATAGTGAAAATTGTAGCAAAAAGTGGTTATTTCTAACAAATAATAGACAAATGTAACCAAATGTATTTATAACATTTGTAATAAAAATTATTGTGGATACCATAACAAAGAGGTGTTTACAAAATTCATAATAAATAATAGTGGGGATCATAACAAAATGTACTTATAATAAATAATAGTGGGGATCATAACAAAAGGTGCTTACAACATTTGTAATAAATAATAGTGGGGGTCATAACAAAAAGGGGGAACAGTTGAGTGGAAAGTACTTACCAGACCTAGAAGATTCTGGAAGGAAAACACAACAGTCAGTGTGGGAAACACACAACACATGAGACTGGTACACAACAAAATACATGTGGGTGGGCACATGTAACACTGCATGCAAGACTTTTGAAAGGGCTTCTTTACCGATCTTGGTGAATATTAATTTTAGTCACGTCTGCTCTAGCTTTAGTATGCAATACATAGAGGAGACTCCCCGGGTGTCTTGTGATATCATAATTTATCAGCACGAGTTAATAAAAATATTTTATACTTTTATCAACGAGTGCTGATAAATCACAAGACACGAGGGGGGTATTCTTTTTATCATCCATTATCATTCTTTTCATTTGCGACGGTTGTAAACAATTTCAGTAATGTGGGTTGAATGTCAGCGGTAGACTCCTTAACTAGCAGAACGGCAGTGGCGTGACGTCACTAATGGTAGGTTTAGCGCTATCTTCTACAACAGCTTTTAATGGATGATAAAGTAAGATATACCATAACTACTTTTAAAAATAACTGTCCACTATTTGAGATTATGTAAAATAAGTATTGAACTACATATTGTTTGTAATGCGAAACAGTAGATTTCTATTATTTCTTTATTTCTTTATTAATTTGTTTTTACATTTGGCAACTGTTTGGAATAATTTTAAAAAGACATAACTATATTTTATTTTTAATTTGAATTGAATTTCAAATTTAAATTACGTTCCTCCTCCTTTACAATGCATCAATGCAAGGTTGGGGTTTTTAAATAAAAATAAAATCAGTTATATTATGCAAACAGATTTGATGGTGAGGTTTAGTCACAATGTCAACCTACAGGCAGACAATTTTTTTTTTTTTAGAAAATTAAAAATTAAAAAGTTCCTTGCTTATCATATAATTTCTCCTTTATGTGTACTTCTCTTTATTTTTTTATATTTCAATTTAACTGTACATTTGTTAGTTCTAATTTAGTGACTACTAAAGTAGTAATGGAAAAAAGAAATCTACCTGCAAATATGAGAATCAAATGAAAATACTATTTAGTTCTAAGAAGTAGTAAATCTAAGAAAGGTTCTACAAAAAATTCTAATTAATTTAGTTATTTTTATGCTAAAAAAGATGCTGCAATAGGCTATAAGAATGACAATAGTAAATGAGTAAAAAGCTAAATAAAAAACTAACAATTAAAAAAACTAACAATTGTTGAATATAATTATAGTAGTACTAATAATTGCAAAAACGTCCAATATATTTGATTGCTTTGTTAAAGCTTGAAAATAATTCTGGCAAAGTTTGACTGTTGTACAATATTATTCAACAATTACCATTTTCAACAAGTTCCTTGGGCGCTCTCTGGTCCGAATCTTTATCTGTTCGCTTCTTGTTTTTAGACTTCCAGGCATGGTAAACCTTCAATCGACGATGGAATTCATCTCGGCAAGCATCCAAAAGTTCTAGATCTGAAATAATGGAAAACAATCTTATATAACAATATGCAGAGAAAATATATTTTTAAAAGTCTGACACAAATAATAATGATAATTATTATTGCCCGTGTGTTATTGAGAATCCATGAATTATATTATTTTTAGTTTACAGGTAAACAATGAATAGATGGATGTACAAATGGGTCATTAAGTAAGGATTGTAAGAGTACTGCCAAAGGTATGACTATACCAAATAAAATCCCATAGGCGACCATGTTAACGTTTGTGTTTTAAAAAAATATATTCAATATATCAACCAAACTATAACCCATAAATATCAGTACTACACCCCCTACCTCAAAGTATTAACTGAAGAAAATGGTACCTTTCATGGCTCATCTTCAGTATAACCAGATGTTTTTACAACACGCCTAGTTTCACACAAAATTTGAGTACTTTTTTTTTTTACAGGTTTTTTTACATGTTCCAAGCACAAGGCTACTTGACATAGTGGTACTAGATGAAATAAAATTGTAAACATTTTTAGCCCAGATGAAACTATTTTTGAACAAACACACTCACATTTACCAATCACAGAACTTGTGGTATTAAATGCCCTATCAAAAGTTGGGTGCACCTCGAACTTTGACACAGCTGGAAATTATTTGGTTGAGTGCTACCTATAGCAATACCCTATCCTACCAGGTTAAGGGCCACAACTCTGTCAAACATGGATAAATTATATTTATGGCCCTTGAATAAATTGGGTAAATCCCAATGAAAGCCAACTGGATTTGTAACTCTACCTGATAAAGCTATACACAGAACTCCAGCTCAATATTCTGAGGCACTGTGAATTTTTTTCTCCAGAAAACTATATGTGGGACTGAAGGATAGGACTGAAGGATAGGACTGAAGATAGTCCTGAAGGCAGTCAAAACTTATAGTACACTTCAGTTGGACCAGAAGGGAATGACAAAGAAAAAAGGAAAATGTTTTATTTAACAACGCACTCAACACATTTTATTTACGGTTATATGGCGTCGGACATATGGTTAAGGACCACACACAGATATTGAGAGAGGAAACCCGCTGTCGCCACTTCATGGGTTACTCTTTTCTATTAGCAGCAAGGGATCTTTTATATGCACCATCCCACAGACAAGATAGTATATACCACAGCTTTTGTTACACCAGTTGTGGAGCACTGGTTGGAACAAGAAATAGCCCAATGGGCCCATCAATGGGAATCGATCCTAGATCAATCGTGCACCAGGTGAGCGCTGTACCACTGAGCTAGGTCCCGGCCCCAGAAGGGAATAACAGTGCTCCCATACATAGCTAAATGATTTAATGACACCCAACTACAAAGAAAGAATATTTCTTAAACAGCCTAGTAGAAATAACAGACAATGACAGAATAACAAACAATGATAGACCATAGACGATCAACTAATAAAAATATTACAAGTTAAGACGTTCCATTTTTTTCACCAAATTGCTGTTATATATTTGGTGCTAGGATGTCTTTAAACCTTTGTTTATTCATTAAAAAAAAAAGAGAAAGAAATGTTTTATTTAACGACGCACTCAACACATTTTATTTACGGTTATATGGCTTCAGACATATGGTTAAGGACCACACAGATTTTGAGAGGAAACCCGCTGTCACCACTACATGGGCTACTCTTTCCGATTAGCAGCAAGGGTTTTATTTGCCCTTGCCACAGGCAGGATAGCATAAACCATGGCCTTTGTTGAACCATTTATGGATCACTGGTCGATGCAAGTGGTTTACACCTACCCATTGAGCCTTGCGGAGCACTCACTCAGGGTTTGGAGTTGGTATCTGGATTAAAAATCTCATGCCTCGACTGGGATCCGAACCCAGTACCTACCAGCCTGTAGACCGATGGCCTAACCACGACGCCGGTCTGTTTATTCATTACATCAGGTTATTGTAAACTTTGTTTTCACTATTACTCACCACATGAAGTATTGATTGCATCTCTAAGTTCTGCATATTTCCATTTCTGAAGGTCAAATTTCTTGGCAGAAAGTTGTTGTCGTAATGTCTGCACCGCTTCTGATCTAATGACACAAATTGTAGTTCTTAGCAATGTAAATTCTAATGCCTAATTGTCTTCTAGAAAAGAATATAGTATAACAACAGCCCAGCACACTATTTAATAGGCAGCTAGTCATGAAATGATGACTGAAATGGTCGACTTTTTGAAAATATAACTTAAGTTCAAAATAAGTTCTTAAATATATATGTTTTGCAGGAACCATGAAATAGTACAAAATTAATTATAAAAATGACAGTATGCTTCAAGATAAACAAAATAACTTTTGTGTAAAAACTAATTTTGGGTAGCTTTGAACCTCATCTAACAACATTTTCAATGGGTAATATGTATATTACATATTGCTAAATTAAGACTAGTTGTTTAGAAAGTATTCACAATTGCTGGAACATCAATATTCACATATCAAGATAGTTAAATGATGTCTTTGTGCAAGGAGTTAGAGAAAACACAATTTTAAAAAAATAAACAGATTTAGCTCAAACACATTTAACTTGGATAAAATTCTTGGATTAAGAAGGAAGACAGAGGACAACTTTTAGAAATAAATTGGCTGAGATATTACATTACATATTGTTAAATTAAGAGTAGTTGTTTAGCGAGTATTCTCACCTCTTCAGTGGAGGTGGAAGAGTTATGTCCTCGACCTCGGTCTGGTCCTCGGCGGCCAGACGTAAAGCCAGCTCACGATCTCGGTGCTCCTGTTCCAACATTTGTTGTCTGAAAATATAAAAACATTAAAGTCTTACAACTTTTAAACTGTCTAAAACATGTGTCTAAAATACAATAATTGTGACACTTAATCAAGAAAGACCAGGGCCCCCGTTCCAAGAAGCGATCTTAGCCCTAAGATCACCTTAATTGCACAGCTAATATATGCACTTAAGATAATCTTATGGCTAAGATTGCTTTGTGGAACGGGGCCCTGAACCCCACGTTCACAATATAGGCACCTTCCCACATAACATTAGGAACATAACATTAGTACATAATGTTTACTATTAAAAACACATGCCTTCTGTTGCAGTTAGTTTGGGTTAATATATATTAAGCTATTTTTTTCATATCTTGACTGGATCATTATAACAACTTTTCATTTAACAGTTGTAGTGCATTTACAAGAATGAGGAAACCATAAATGGGTCCATTCATCAAAGAGTATCAGTCTTAAGATACATTACATCTTTTATCAACCAAACCTAACCCCCTCTCCACTTAAAGAAGCCTACAGATGATGAACTTCTTCAGTTTGTTTGCAGTCTACACTATTTTGAATGGTCCTTGAATAAATATCACTGACGATTCTTGATGGTGTTAACAGCAGCAATAATTACTGGATTGTCAGTCAAATATGACATTATCGAATTTGTTAAGTCTGCTTTTTACTAACCTTTGGGCATTAGCTTTGGATTCTTCAGCCAACTGCTTCTCTAGTTCTTCCTGAAATTATAAGAAAATGTGTGTATTAAAAAAAAAGTCAAACCAAGCAATTAGCAACAGAAATTAAAATACACCTTGATTTCAGTCTGTAAGTAAGTTATTGTTCTAAACTGTTCTGTTTCCAGTATTAAATGGCTTTTCAAGAGAAGAAAATTTAATAATTCTGATTTGCAGTCGTTAATAATTGTACAGCAGACTCATCGGCATTATTTAGAAAACAAATAGATTAACTAACTTACCGCTGCCTTCCTGTCAGCCTCTTCCTGTTTCCTCTTCTCTTCCTCCTCCTTCTTCCTCTTCTTCTCCATCTCAGCTTTACTATAAAACAAAGAAAAAGAAAAATTAACAAACTGTGTTATGGGAATTAACTCTTTTTTTTTCTGTTAAAAGCATATATTTAAGAGAAAATGTAGTGACGGTGTTTGGGAAATACCAAAATGAAGATAAATCTTTTAAATAAAACTTCAAACCTGCTAGCCTCCGAGATGGTCACATCAAATCATTCCCATAATAATGACTTCAGTTGTTTATAACAAATAATTCAATACTAAAGTCTTTTAATCTTTAATATTTTTTTTATGCCTGATCAATATGCAATTATGTGAAAACTTTGTATAAAATTCCCTGGTATGTTTTGTACTAAGATACAACTTTTCAAAAGCTAATTTTGACATTTTATTTTAACAAGTCCTTATTGTTTGTTAAAATATATACTCACAGTTTTCTTTGTTCTTCTTCCTCTCTCCTCTTCCTTTCTTCCTCTTCTTTCCTCTTTCTTTCTCTTTCTCGTTCTTCCTGTAATAACGAAATCATGAACTTTCAATAAAGGAATTCATTCACTAGAGATATATTCAATAGTCTAAAACACATTTATTATCACAAAGTAACTTCTTTAACTTCAAAAACGTTTTGACATCCTACCATAAACCAAGATATAATGGGTAATGAGAGAACATACAATTGTTTCGGGGGTTTTTAATTTAGACAACAGCATATAGACTGAAATATATTTTCACAGATAATGCTTTTTGAATTTATTATAAATTGAAAAATATTAAAGTTCATTTTAGGCCGTTTCAGAATTTTCCCACCAGACTCCTATTATTTCTTGTTGGTACCAACCAAAAACACATAGTTTTTCCATTACCACAGTTTGATACCCAATAGCGGATGTATTTTTCGTGCTGGAGTGTCGTTAAACATTCATTCATTCCAACCAAAAAATGAATACAACAAGCATTTTGCGAGTACTACTGTCACTGTTACTTTATTTACATGGCTATATCCAAATGAGGTTCAGTAATGTCCATCCCAAGTCCAGTCTCTGGCAAGGCCAGTGGCTGAGCATCGGACAAATGGGAGTATTACTAAAGCAATACATCCCTCCTTCTAAGTTCAAGGGCCATAACTCTGTAAAAACATTGGTAAATTGCCATGAAATTTAAACTTGATCTGTAACTTTACATTATACGGCTATTGCGAAAAATAAAGTCTGAAAACCTATTTGTGGATCAGACAGGCAGGCAAAAAGACAGAGAGACAAACAGACAGACAGACAGAAGGGCAGAAATAAAACCTATTATCCCCTCTGGTTGAACAGGTAGGGGACTAATAAGGCTTTGTAATTTTAGTTGAATCTTAATGTTTCATACAAAAATCACTGTCAGCCTATCTGCCATACAATCTATAGATGAGCAGAATGAATACCTCAATTTTCCGTAGTCTCTCTTGTTCCTCTGCATTCTTCTGGTTTTCTAGTTTCTTCTTCAGGTTGCCGAGCACCTGGTCCATGTTGGATATGAACTGGTTGTGACACTGGTTCAGCTGTTCACGAGTCATGTTGGTGCTCTAAATAAGGAAGGAAATGTTTTATTTAACGATGCACTCAACACATTTTATTTACGGTTATATGGTTACGGACCACACAGATACTGAGAGAGGAAACCCGCTGTTGCCACTTCATGGGCTACTCTTTTCAATTAGCAGCAAGGGATCTTTTATATGCACTATCCCACAGACAAGATAACACATACCACAGCCGTTGATATACAAGTCGTGGTGCACAGGCTGGAACGAAAAATAGCCCAATGGGCCCACCAGCAGGGATCGATCCCAAACCAACCGCGCATCAAGCGAACACTTTACCACTGGGCTATGTCTCTCCCCCTGTGCTCTAAATAAACACAAAATAACATTATACTGATATGTTTAATCGCACTCTTCTTCCAAAAATAACCTATAACTTGCAAATTACACTTTAAATAAAACTATTAACCAAAACTGAAGTAGATGGAAAGCCAATGGTAATTTACAAATATTAAGGTTCCAAACAGGAAATACAAAACATAAAATGTAACTAATTGTAAAGGCAGAACCACCCTTAAAAGTATTAAATGCTAAAATTATGTGTCATATGGCAACTTAAATAATCTGTGGTTTTCCCATTTCTCAATGTCATATACTAAACTAATAATATTTTTTTATAATGCTTACAACAATTTGCCAACAATAACTGAGAAACATACAGAATTGTTGTAAGCATGACCCAAGAGTATGACTACTCGGTGGTCTCTCCAGTATTCAGGAAAGGGATGAAGGGAATCGGTAGAGCTGGTTCCACTTATTGGAAGGGATGGTACCTAAGATTTGCAAGTAGTTCGAAAATGTCTTGTAACCAATGATGAACCTGATTACTCTGGTAGTTCAAGACGATGGCACGACTTGTGATTTTGGATGGCGACCTAAATAAACGGATGGCAGATATTACTATCACTGCTAAAGGATGGCGGGCATATTGCTACAATTTACCCTGATTTTCTGTACAAGTGCATGCAGAGAATTCTCCAGATCTTTGACTTGCTTCATGGCCACATCTTTCTCTTTCTTCAGCTGGCCGACAATCTGTTCCATCATACTGAGCTGGGTTGATGATGCCTTCAGTTTACCAAGGGTCTCCATCCTGGAGGAAATACAATGAGATTATTAAACACTGTTTTCAAAACAAATATTTTCATCTTATAAGCACTTGGTCAGGGCTTTTGTTGTTATCATGACGATATGTTGTTTAGCCCCAAAACACACTGAAGCTGGGTCCGAGTCTGGGTCTGGCAAGACACATGCTTTCAAAATATAGCAAATGTTCTATGCCCTCTGCTGCCAGATCTGTAGTTCATGCCAGCACAGACCCAGTGTGTTTTGTCATATTCGATTCAGTGCGTTTCTTTTTTTACCGATACCATACTCGCCAGCCCCAGCTCCAGCTCCAGCTCCAGTGTGTTTTGGGCCTTAGTCTACAGTTATTAGGTATCTAAGCTATCGTAAACTGCAACAGAATCTACAAAATGAAAAATCAAATCTGATGCTGTCAGACAAGCTAATCTTTGTCATTATTAAGCAAGGGTTTTTGGTTTTTTAGTCATATATGTATCAGTTTTAAGTACTGACTGGAACTGGGAAAAGAACCTAATAGGCTTCATGATGGCAATTAGTTCTTTTATGCCTACAGGACCTCATATAGCAGCTCTTTCACTGATATATAATTCACAAAGCTCTTGTGACTGGTAAACTACTAGACTAGTGTAAATCTTACTTTATTATTTTGTTTTATTTTTTATTTATAATTAGAAATTTTATATAATTTTCTTAAATACAATGCTGAATTGTGTTTTATTTAAAATGATATATTTCAGTAACAGCAAATAAAAATTACTTACTTTGGTTTGAATCTGCGTGCCAGTTTCCACATGCGAACTGTCTTCTGTATGCGAATAAGCATTTCACCTCTAAATGCAATTTTGTTCTTTACTGAAAATGTATTTAAAAAAAATACAAATGAAAATGTGAAATTTTAAATCAACTTAATGTTTTTACATATAGCTAAACAAATATAATGAAAGAATGATAAAGTTTTCTTGTAGTTTATTACACAATTTTATAAATTAATTTTTAAAGCATAAGTTAAAATCTTACATTTAATAACAGACAGTGTACACCACTGTGCTTTCTTCCAGCGAGAACAGAGCAACCAACGTTTGACTTTCTTGACGAGTTCTGCCAGATTTTCCGGATCACTTTTCATAATCTGATCAAACTCGGCAAACTTCCCCGGGCGGAAAAACACTTTGGTCAGACCAAACTTGAAGTCATTTTCATTGAGTCCAAGAGCTTTGAACAGTGACTGAAAATAAAGCACCATTTTTATAAAGTAGTCACCTGTGAAGGCCACAATACTATTCTAAGAAAAATACTCCAGTATAGTCAATGACTCGCAAACTGTTTCAAAACTTCAGATTGCTATTTATACAAGTTTTACTGAATCTGGCATATATTACATACACAAAAATTACCACAAATATTTCAATAAAAACCAACAACATGTTTATGTTATGACATAATAAAAGTACTTATGGTAATTTTTTAAACCTGTATGATAACACTGTATTTTTCAAAAACAAGAGATGCAGTAAGTGCCAATTAAATAACCTCAACTCTATATAGTGTATCTAAAAGTTAATACAAACTAGCTAATGATATTGTCAAGACCCAACCTTGCTGGAACATTAATATTCACAGATGAAGTTAGCCAAATGATGTCTTGGTTCAAACTTGCAAAGAATTTTTAAAAAAAGAAAAGATTGAGCAAAAACAAATTTTCGTAATTCTTGCATTTTGTAGAACAGTCAAGGATCAAGAAGGAAGAGAGACAACTTTTAAAAATAAATAAACTAAGTTGATTTGTACCTTGCAGAAAAGTCTTGGGTCAAGGCGTGAGAGCTCTGGTGGCAGGTACCTCTTGTACATGTTGTACAGTTCAGAAAACTGGGTCCGACTTGGGAATCCTTGCTGCATCAAATCCAGCACAGATATCATGCCTGTAATATAATATAATATATATCATGTTTACATAATGTCTGTACATTGCTTTATTGTTGGCCCAACTAAAACTGTGCACACAAAAAAAACAATCATGTATGTAATTTATAAAGAACTTGTTTTTATGAAATCTTGAAATTTACATTTATGAAAAATAATGTTCTGCAAAACACCTATCAATATTTTACCAATATAATGAATATGCTTTTAACTTAATCCAGTCTCTTTGATAATTGTGTTCTGTTTGTTTAGGTTTTCATACAAAACTAAATTCAATATGTAAAATCAAAAGGAATTTAGCCTGTTAAAAATATTAAAGTTTATTCATGGAATAGTATTTTCTAACTGAGCAAATAGACCAATGTTACCTGCACACTGCAGCTGACTCAGAATCTGGCCTCCCTCAAACTGATGAGCGGTCATCTTCCCATTGGGCTTGATACACCGGATAAAGTTGGTGCCCTGAAACGTCAGATCAGTTACAATTTAATGCACCCATCTTTTGACAAGCTGAGACAAAAAACTATTTTAAAAATCAAAGCAGTAGATGTGAGATCATGGATTATTTGGTCTAAATTCCTTGTCTTAAAGAGTATTATAGCTTGCTCTTGCTCTATATATAATTCAATGAATTGTTTGATATCTTTGAAATACATATTTTCTGAAAATATAAATAGACCAAAATGGAAAAATCTCCATCTTCTGTAACAAACGCCGGTAATCCACAACTACTGTTGATCTATGATTAAAGGTTACACTATTGATATACCGTGCTCTTTAGCTTGTTCATGAGGACAACAAGCTGCTTGCGGAATTTGCTTCCAACACTAATGAACGCCAATTTTCCAGCTGTTGTCTCCATGCCCTCAAACAGCTTCTGGACCAGTTTGTTCTTGCTGTCCATCACGAGAAACTGCAGGGATGCATGGAGGGCATCGTTGTTCTTGTCCAGGAACTTGTTCTGAAGATTAAGTAATAACGTGTTTACAAAGATAGATATCAAACATTTGTTAGAAGATTTCAACTCCAAAAGATAGCGAATTGGTAAAATTATTGATAGCAAGCAATAACTGAAGTTGAGTTACAGTCTCTAAACATGTCCATTCAGATCTTCTCTGAAAACAATATAAGCAGTATTTTATTTCTAAGATACTCTTGGGAAATTTGCTATCATTTCACAAAAGAATGTTTATTAAATTGTCCGAACAATAACAAGGTAAAACATTGTTTATTATTATGCTTCTGACATAATTACACACAATTCAGCATGAACATAATTAATATGATAACATGAATGTTTCTTTTAAAAAGCAAACCAATTTCCTACACACAAATCTATTTAAAGGTGTAGACATTTCCACCATGGGCACAACCTCTGGGTATACCAGATGAGTTTAACATTACAATGCATGGTGCTTACTCTCTACCTACCGTGTGATAGCAGACAGCTCCAGCAAAATGTTTGATGAGGAAACCTTCAGTGTCTCGTACATCTCGGTGGAACTTCAGTTTGGACTTTCTTGGCACCTACAATAATAACCAACATACTGTCATTACATATTCTTTGTAACATCCATCGATGCATTCAAATAAGGTGAAATTTTAAATTGATAATCATCACAGATTTCTTTTGGAGTAGTAGGAAAGAATACTGAAAGTAATGGAATGGGTTTTTTGATGATGTCTTAACACAGTTTAATCAATGATTATTTGGAGTAAAACATACATTTATAGTCAGAAAGGGAAGTCAATGCTTTCACACAGTCTACTAATGAGTAGAGATCGGTCATTTTCACTTTTCAACAAACAGAATAGGAATAACTGTTCAAGAACATCGCAGCACATTTTAAACTACACTACTATTGTGGCATTTAACATATGGTTACTGGGCATTTTGTTTAAAATAACACAGAGAGAGAGGAAACTCACTACTGCCACATAGGCTATGCGTACTGAAAAAGCAGCAAGGGTTCTTTTATGTGCAACTTTCCAAAGATACCATGGCTTTATTAATACAACAAATACTATTAAGGCACACTTCTGACATCACTATATTTGTGTAGCAGCTGCCAGCTTATGCAAGTGAAAGTGGCATCATTCAGTGTCATTGCAAATGACATCGTTGAATGTTATTAACATCAACTGTGAAGCGATTACAAGGTTCGTTATAAATCAAAGTTTGTAGATAATAAATTAATTATCAAATTTATGTAAGGGCCATACAAAATTTATGGAACTCGTTTGCGAATTGTCTTATATTTCTTGTTCTCGCTTGGGGAATAAAATAATTCCCAAACTCATTCCATAAATTTCATGTGGTACTACCAGTCAAGTAACAATCTACATGCACCGGTATGTTTTTAGATGTCTTAAGATTCAACTTACACTCAGTCTGAAGTGGTTTTTGTTGCGTGTGTGTACTTCCTGGGTGAAGTGGTCATTACTCGGGGTTGGCAGCTTGCTTTCTTCATCCAGCAGATCGAAGATCCCAGAACTCTTCGTCTCTATCAGTTCTGAGAACATACAATTACAGTTTTAACAATCAGTCTTAAAATATAAAGACGACTGTGTTAACATAATTTCACCACCGGTATAAAAGGAATATGTCCACCATACCTTTGCGTGACTACAGACACCCATATATTATCTGAACAAAACATTACTCAAACAAGTTTTTCGGAATTTTGACACTATCCACATTATAATTAACTGCAACTGTGGGAGGTTTTCAAATACAAAATTGGCTTAAAATTAATGCTTAATATCCTAAATGTTTTAAAGAAAATACCAAATTTCTTTTTTAAGTCAACATAATATTACCTGGTATATACATTAAATGTATTCAAACTTTTCAAACAAAAATTATTCATCAACCGATTTTTCACCAACAAAATGTTCAAATGCTATCTGTAAATCCAAAAAACTTTAAAGGCATACTGTCATGGATTTAAGGACCTTATTTCTCTAAAAATTGATAATAAATAAAAATTACATTAATTGTTGGAAACCAAATTTAGCTATCGCATCACTTTAACTGAACCATGATGGAATGAAATCCATGTCAACCCTCTCAGCAATTTTAGGTTTTTAATTATGGACCATTGCCATAATTCAATTATTTTTACAAAATATAATTAATAAATGGAGTATAGTGGTTATAAAGATGGTTGAATAAAGTACATTTAGGGACAAATCAAATAATTTTTGTTCAGGTAATACTTTGTTAGACCATTAAATAGGTCAGTGGTCTGTGACAATATGCCTTTAATCCTAACCATGTGTCAGGGAACAGGCTGCCAGTAAAAACAATTGATGGCAAAAGGTTCAACAAGGAACAATAATATTTTTTCAACCTACCGATGCAATCTTGATTATCTGTCCAGTTAATCTTCTTCACATTCAGCCCTTCCTTCTCATACAGGATTTGTTCCTAGATAATCATAACAAAATATATAGATTTGTGAAGATCAATAATAGAATAATAGCAACGCCATTACAAAGAGCAAGGAAAAAACCCAAAACAGAATGATCAGCAAATTTGTTTTTAAAATAAATTATTCTGACGTTTACATAGGTTAGTATAGACTGTAACTTAACAAAGAGAATTTTGAAGCAAATTAGAAAAGAAAAAACACTTGAATCATTTTGTCTTTTCATATATACTTAACTTTACCTCTGGCATTTTCCCATATTCCAATACACAATTTGTGTGTAGATTAAATGTGAAAATTAAAGTTTCAGCAAAATAATTTTTAAAGAACTTTACAGAAGTCAATACGTATTAGAAAATTTTTGAATAATTTAAAACAGCATATGTAGTTTTCTTCATAATAATGCTAATAACATTAATATATGTTATCTTCAAGCAGATCCCTTTCAAACAAATGGGTGTATAATTACATATTTTAACCACATATACATGTATAAAATTATAAATTTTTATGATCATCTCTGTAAACACATTCATAAGCATACCTCTTTAAGGATCCTTTCATTGAAGAACTGCTGCAGCTTTTCATTACAATAGTTGATGCAGAACTGTTCAAAACTATTCACTTGGAAATACTCTGAATAAAATAGAAAAAAAGAAGATATATTTGGTGACAATATTTACTATTATTATCAATATAATGGACAGTTATATAATTATATGGTTAATACACATGGTTGCACACAAAGATAAATATAGTTACTTTTAGTATTAAAGTGTTTAATAACTCACCAAAACCAGCAATGTCAAGAACTCCAATGTAGTTTGCCGATGATGTGAAAGGAATGGACTGGTTCACTTGGTTTACAATGTAGTCAAACAACTTGGAGTACAGGGCCTTGGCCAGGGCATCTCGGGCACTTGCAGCTTCAAAGGTTTTCAGAGGAACCCTTTAAATGAAAAAATAACATAACGTTTTCATAAGATTTAGTCAAAATGTGTGACATCAAAACAATTTGTGCTAATTGTGATGATGTCATATTATCGACGGAGGTGACTTTAGTACTGTGATTTACTGAAAATCTAATTAAAATGCTATTTTATAACTGTTATAGGATAAATAGAATTTGCTACTCATGTTTTTCAATATGTGAAATATCAACCTTGTCTAGTTAATGGTATTTGTTTCAGCAGAGCCTCAACAAATACCGATTAACATAGACTTGGATGATATAGTCCATTTTAAAAAACACTTGTGATGAATCCTCTATGTATTAGACAAATGACTAGTGTACAAATAACAATGCGCAAAGTATAATTGTTTTAGGAACAAAATAGACAATTAACTTTATAAAGAAAAGAAAACATTTTGTATTTATTCTGCTAGTACATTTTTGTTTAAATTTGAACTTCAACATGCAATTAAAAATATTTCAATAAAAAAATTTATAAGCTGTATAAATATGTTAAGGTTATCTATGCATTTGATGTGGGATCAGTACAATGAAAAATAAATTATATGTATCTTATTGTCAGTTAAACACAGATAACGGAAAGAAAAAGAATAACTGTTTGAAATACATTACCATATTTTAAAACTTTGGGATCTAACATGATTATTTCTACACTTGATAAGGAGAGAAAAAGACAGAAAATCTTCTGCACATGCACTGTTTACACCAAGAATGCAGTAAGGAATCATTTATATGCATTTTTCATTGGCAGGACAGTACATACCATGATTTTTAATAAACCAGCCACTGGTATTGGCTGGGATGGGGAACAAAGGAGTCCATTCAGTACCATCAGTTCTACCACCCATTAAACTTTGGATGACTTACATTCTTCCCTAATAAAACATGGGATAAAAATTCTAATGATTGATTGATTGATTTCAACTTATTTCCGTGCTTATATTCAATTAAGGTTCAAGCACGCTGTCCTGGGCACACACCTCAGCTATCTGGGATGCCTGTCCAGGACATTGGGTTAGTTGTTAGTTTGTTAGTGGTTAGTGAGAGAGAAGAGGGTGTAGTGGCCTTACACCTACCCATTGAGCCCTTAAGAACTTGCTCTGGGTTTGAGCCGGTACCGGGCTGCAAACCCTGTACCTACCAGCCTGTAGTCCGATGGCTTAACCACTGCACCACCACTGGCTTGTACAAAGAACCCAACCACTATAATAATGACCAGTTTTTGGTTACTCACTTGATAGCCGTGCCCTTAGTTCCACCCCTAGTCGCCTGCATCACTCGACTTGTCAGAGAATCTCGCAGCTCCTGCTTGTCAACGTCAATCAGCCTGGAAACTATTTCCAGAGATTCTTCGGCTGAACTCGACACCTTGCAGCCACCTGGAAACACAATGGAATTTCTTAACATATGTGTAAATTTAGTAAATTTTCTTAGGATTGATTTTGGTTTTATGTACTAACTTGACTGGTTTTCTGATAAAAAGGTTTTTCTCTTAGAACATCCAAAATGTGTCATTTATTGCGGTTTTAAGTTAATAATAAAAAAAATATTAGTAGTTTTAGGTGTGTCTGCAGTGGGTGGGCTTCGGGGATCAAAACCCCTCCCTGCTCAAGAAAATATTTTTTTTTTTAAATACATTTTCCAGGGAAGAATGTCTTGACCTCCTCAACAATCTAGAGTTTCGAACTCCTTGCTAAAATTCATGTACACACACACTTGACTTTCTTGGGCATACACCACAAGAGTTTATGAGTTAATATGGGGCGAGGCATAACCCAGTAGTAAAGCACTCACTGATGCGTAGTCAGTTTGGGATTGATCCCTGTCAGTGGGCACATTGGGCTATTTTTCACTCCAGCCAGTGCACCACGACTGGTATATCAAAGGCCGTGGCATGTGCTATCCTGTCTATGGGATGGTGCATATAAAAGATCCCTTACTGCTAATCGAAAAGAGGTGCCTGTGAAGTGGTGACAGTGGGTTTCCTTCCTCAATATCTGTGTGGTCCATAACCAAATGTCTGACGCCATATCACCGTAAATAAAATGTGTTGAGTTCGTCGTTAAATAAAACTTTTCCTTCCTTATCAGTTGAATCTAATCAACAACATTTTTTCAGCCTCTACTATGAATATTTATGTTAAACAGATACTAAAATCAATATAAATTAGATTCCAAAGAACTCACTATGAAAAAAAAAAAAAACACCCAGAATTATAGCCACATGTAAGATTATCTATTTTATTACCCCCAAAAAAGTAAAATCAGCCATAACTTTTAACCAACAATCAAGCAACGACTGATTAAAGCTCAAACCTTTAGAGTCTTCGGTGTTGTCTTCAAATGCCACATTTCCCAGGTGCAGGACAGCCGCCACTAGCTGGTACACAAGCTGGCGGTCACCCGGAGACAGGCCCATCTTGGCCATGGCTTCATCACACACCTTGAAGTTCTTCACATCATCAATCACCGGGTCGTGCAGACTGCCCATCTTCAAGTACTACAACAACAGTACAAACAAAATGTAATACACAGGAAATGCCCATCTTCAAGTACTACAATAACAGTACAACAAAATATCATACATAGGAAGTCACCATTTTCAAATACTACACTTAGTCTAACAGTACAAATGAAGTGCCCATTTTCAAATACAACAATAACAGTACAAATAATACATCATATAAATGAAGTACCAATTTTCAAATACTATTATAACAGTACAAACAAAACATCACACAAAGGATGTCATCCTTTTCAAATACTACAAAAAACAGTACAAACAAAATGTCACACAAAAGAAGTCATCATTTTCAAATACTACATTACTGCAAACAAAATGTCATACAAAGGAAGTCATCATTTTCAAATACTACAATAATACAGGGCTATCTCTGGGTCAGCAGAACATTTGCCAAATTATGTATTAAACTTCAAAAATTGTAGAAACCCAGTTATTTTCTAACAAAATATCAACTATTTCATGAAATTATTTCGCCAAATTAAAATAACATTTGCCAATTGTTTTTGAAATCACAATTGATGAATTTGATGAGTGCCAGACTGTTGATATCCTAGTCATGGGTCCCCGATTAGGGATGGTGGAGGAAATAATTGGTTTGCTAAGGGGATTCGATTCCACATCTCAAAGACTTTATCAAGAGAGCTAATCCCACCACCAAATAAAATATGATAAATTAATTTACATAAGTTTTATTATACCCAAGAACAAATATCATTGTAATTAAGTTACTTCACATCATGTATGACTGAAATTCAGCACCATTTCATTGAATGAAATATAGGCTGTCAGTTTTCTTCCCAATTTGAAGTTAAAAATGCTGCAATGAAACATAATAAATATAATGAAAGTATAAAATGAATCTGATCAAAACTTATGGAAAATGTTCCTGTTCCGCTAAAGCTTATGTCATTGTAGCAGTGTTTTATGTTGGTCAACATTAACTACAAATTTCAATTTGTGAATTAGAACTAAATCTGACCTTAGGTGCTTCAAATATTAAAATAATATCTTATTTAAAACTTTTATTTAATTTCAAAATTGGTGAGAAGATCACCAGATGCTAAACTTAACAAGTTACTTAATTATTGCAATATTTGTGACATTTGGTTGATACACAAATGGAACTGAACCTAAATCTAAAGTAATGCTTACAATATAATAAACATTATATGATATAACACAATATAACAATTGTAAATCTCATAACATTTTATGGCAACAAATCAAATTAAAATTTGAAATTAACCTGGTCAGAATTGCTTTCAGAAACATGTTGCCACTGATAAGTTTATTGCACATTTTATGGCATTAAAGAACAGGATAATATAATAATTGGTCTATCATACACATTAAAACTGGTCACTTCATAACAGTATCTGTATTGCTTTCAGAAACACCTGCCCAGTGATCTTTTATACACAAATAAATTCTCAAAAATGGCAGCAGAACTTCAAACATCAATGCAACTCACCTGTTGGCTTTTCCGATTCTGGTTCATTGCCTTGTCCGATTCCCGCCCACAAAAGTACTGAGTGCATCCAAACTTCAAGTACTATACACAGAAAATACAACACACAAGCTCACATGCATTTCAATGATTCCACAAACACAAAGTTAACCAGCCAATATCAAAACCTTTTTTGATTTCTTAGGTTTGAGAAAAACATGTCTATATAACCACAGTACTTAAGACAAAATAATATCTATATAACCATGATGATAGCATAACACTTACAGAAACAACTTTGAGCAAGGGACTTTTAGGGGTTAGGAGGAACATGCAACAGAAATGGACTGAAAAGGCTTTGTGCAACACAATCATGCATTATAATTATGAAATTTCTTTTACCTTTAGAATTAAAAAAATTATAATGCAATTAACCATTAAGCGAATGTTAGCATTGCCGTGTGTATATCTGTTTCTCTAGTTACCAACACAAGCAGTGCACGTCTGAATCATGCATTACTTTCTTATTATTATTGACATCAAAAACATAATAAAAATTTTTTTTTAATCAATCCATTATAAAAGAACAAAATCTGATAAAGAACCAAAGTGGGTAAGGTTACTGATTAAATAAGGTAGGAGAAAAATACTTTGATTAGTTACATACAAAATACATGTATGCATAGTAACTTTCAACCGATGATTAATTTTATGTTATAAATCAAGCATTCTATAGTTATGTACAAATACTACAAATATTACCTTTCAAAATAAAAGGATAATTAATTTTATGTTATAGTATATTCTATGAGCTATGAAATATAAAGAAACATAATATTAAATGCTTTGTAAACATATATAATTAAATGTTTTGTAAACATCTACATATATTAATTAACAAATATTATATAAACATCTGCATTAGAATTTTGTTGAGATCTGTATCATTATCAATACAACATATACTGCCAGAAACATGCTGCAATATCATTACAACATTTATCAGCATACTGTGCAGATATCAACAACCCAACTATGAAATTTTGCACATTCTTCTCGTTAACAAGTAGCAACATTAAAACTGCTGTATCAGCCAATCATCTTACCTGAAACTGGTCAGGTGACCCCAGTTTTAATTTCTGCCTCAAATCTTCTGGAGCCCCGGCACAGAGTCTGTAGAAAATGTGATAATTTCTTTCCTCCTTGGTCTGAGTGCAGATACGTGATTTTTCCAAGAGATAATGGGAAATAAATCCACCACAAACAGAATTCTGCAGAACAATGAATCAACAACATGTTAACTAACGCACATGAAATCTAACAAACATGCTCCTCATAAACAAAATCCATTATGATACAAACTTAAATACTGGCAGGTTTGATTTTTATCAGCTCTACACATACATAATTACAATCATATTTTCCCAAAAACAATTTCTGAAGAACATTCATAATTCATACATGTAAATATTAATATTATACTAACCTGTAATTTGTATACAAGTATTCCAAGCTTGGTTAATATTTCAACAAAGACTATACAAAATACTTATATACATGTATTAACACCAGGGGCCTAATTCACAAAGGTCTCTTAGGCTCTGCTAGACAACAAAGCATCCTCTTTGCAAGTCTTTTTGCATTGCACTGCGATATCGCAAAGTTGCGAGAGTTTAGTGAATTAGGTCTCAAGTTTGCAGAAAACATTTTGGAGGGGGAGTGAGTGGGACACCTACAATTAAGAAAATGTCCACGACACAAAAAATTAGCAAACAAAAATCAAATATACATGTAGTCCATTGCAAAAAAAGTACCGTGAGCAATTGCAGGGGTTGGAGTGGACATATTATAATTATTGACATTGGTAATCAAAGACTGCAAGATATGTATCATTTAAACTGGAGCTTCCATCATTTAAAAACAGGTAGGAAATAAAGTTAGGGGAGGAATACCCACCAGTTATGGTCTTTACCAAATGATTATTTTTTTTAAAACAATATGATCTATTTTAAATTAATAAATGTAAATAAAATTTTTAATAAATGTAATAATGCATTTGTAAATATCAAATGTTATAATACAGCAAATATATTGCAAGCTTTCAGTTAAAATGCATATATAAAAGTACCTCTGAAACCAACAGTGATTATGATCTTGACTTTAAAAGCTATACACAGTAAAACAACTGGTAATGATAAACTTGTATTCTTTTTCAGTTATCAACAAGGGATACATTAATATATATAGACATGTTCCCATAGATCTGATAAAGTATTATATACCATTGGTAAACCAATCATGGAACACTAGTTGTAATGGGAAATAAAGAAATATATGCCAAATTTCCTTTGAGGAGAATGTGTAGGTGTATTTTGGAGAAACAAAAACCTTCTAATAGTTGTATAGCAAACACTAATCTTTCTCTTTTTTTTAAATAGAGTAGACCTAACAGAATGGGCTGTTACTTGAGCACAGACCTGTAATGATCTGATGGATTTACAAAAAATAATTTACTTTAAAGCAAGGGCTGTAACACTGGGCTACACACACCAAACTCTGATCACGGCAAGGCATTTCAAATTCTCTCACACAAATAATATTATAATAACAGTATATATTTCTGTTAGGTTATATACACACAAAAAACAAACATTTTGTTTGTTATCTGTAGAAAACATTGTGGAACACTGAATTATAAAACACCTATGTTACTAATTATATCTTCAGTACCTAAATCAACCTTGATAATTGACCATGGCAAAGGGCAATGTTGTTGTCATTACGCAGTTTTTTTTAAATTTTCACTGTATTTATTTTACTTGGACGTTTCTATTGAATGGTAATTATGGTAATTATGTTTTCTTCATTACTTCATTGCTAAAAATCAATCATATTTTTGAAACTGAAAAAGATACTAGATCCAGAATTTTGTTTAAAGAAAAATATTTTTTCAAAGTTATCTTTGTGACAAGACTGAAAGATGATGCAAATTGCAATTATTTAGTAGCTATTGAACAGGTTGAAGTTGATTCAGAACACATAAATTGCAGAGGGATGATAGCTTTTATTTGATGGTGGTCATGTTCTAAATGCCTCCCTTTATAATACTGAGCTACACAAAAAATGTATTCTGTTGTTAATTTTGGTAAATCTATCCTGTTGTTATTTTTGGTATATCTATCCTGTTGTTGTTATTTTTGGTATATCTATCCTGTTGTTATTTTTGGTATATCTATCCTGTTGTTATTTCTTGTATACAGGGGCATAGACTGGGGGTTTCGGATGAACCCCCACCCACCCACTGAAACAAATGGTCCGCTTTCAGAACTAAAACATACAGGTTTATACCCACCCCCCCCCCAAGGCCCTGTTGTATATCAATAACCAATAAATATTTCACTCTTTCAGGATCAGCTACATGTACATACAATGTAAATCAGTTTGACAATTAAGCTTCTTTGTTTTTGCATTTCTTTTTCAAATTATTTATTCATTTCTTGTGATAAGAGTTTAATTTGTCTGTAGACCTATCTAATATTTTTAGTGTTGAAAAAAAAAAAAAAAATCAACACAAATTTCCATGGCATATTGTTTTGTAATTTTCTCAATTGTCAGGGTAGAAGTCATATCAGAAATACAATATATAGGTGACCTCAATTAATTGTATTTAAAATCAGATATTCACAGCAGATACAGATCTCTGAAAACTGAAAGTTTACAAAAAACATTTATGAGTTAGCCAAAACAATATAGACAACCCATTTCAATTTGAGAAAAGAGATTATGCAAAACTTGACTTGTGCTCACAATTTTCAAAGGCCTAAAATATCTCCACAATCTTTTCTGTTAAGTAGATTGGTTTGTTTCATTGGAATGTTGAATACTGTATTATTATTAAAAATTAAAAATGCAACAGCCAAATTAGCAAAGAGCTGGTTCTTATATACAATTAGGATTAATAAAGGTATTTGGCTATAACAAACAGAAGCATATATTAATCAGCGGTGCTTCATAATTTTCATTAAAATATAAAAGCATCTTAAAGTGACTAAAACATTCTTGTCAGTCTGAGTGGGGTCCCTGGAAATTAGCATCTTTATTTTATTTTATTTACAGTCAACAAACCCATTCAATACACCGTCTTGTGAAAGGTCAGATTACATCAACAATCAACATGGCTAGATCCACAAAATAAAATAGTTCATGTGAGTGTGTGTGTCTCTGTGCCTGTGTGTGTGTGTGTGTGTGTGTGTGTGTGTGTGTGTGTGTGTGTGTGTGTGTGTGTGTGTGTGTGTGTGTGTGTGTCTGTGTGTGTGTGTGTCTGTGTGTGTCTGTGTGTGTGTGTCTCTGTGCCTGTCTGTGTGTGTGTGTGTGTGTGTGTGTCTCTGTGCCTGTGTCTGTGTGTGTATGTGTGTCAGGGAGGGAGAGAGAGAGAGAGAGAGAGAGAGAGAGAGAGAGAGAGAGAGAGAGAAAGAGAGAGAGAGAGAGAGAGAGAGTGTGTGTGTGTATGTGTTTTAATATTAATAATATTAAATTATAATTAATATTAAAATATGAATATCAATATTAAAGAGTCTTAACATTTTGCTTGTGTGTATATGTAATCACTCTAGTATGTCTACAAATGCATGACATAACAATTGGACCTGTGATTATCACACACGAGCTCCAGTATTAATTATCTGATCAAGGTGAAGAGTATTATTTTTAGAACAGAGGTTAAAATGTGATTATGTAAACAGAAACTTTTGAGAAACACTTGTAATTGAAGAAAAGAGAAAGTCATTATTCCAGCACCAATAACAAGTTCTAGATCTATCAAAGGGCTACATAATAGCACCATATATAGTAAAGCTATAATATACAAATAAAGATATAGCTATTCTATAGAATATGTTGGCTACACATCCAAAACACAGAATGTTTGTTAACAGTGGCCATGTGTTGAAGAAACTTCCACTGTATACAATTTCGGCAAACTAAGTTCAAATTAACATTAGTTCCCCATTTTTGTTTCAATGAACTGTTCCAAAACAAGCCAAAATTTGAAACACATTTTGTTTCTTTTTGACTTAATCCTATGAGATATTCAAAATTCAATAGGACCAAAATTGGCTCCGTCTGCTACCGATCAAATTTGGGCTGCTGGTGCTATCTTGCACTTGCCAGCATGGGCAGTCCCTTCTCCTACCCACCCCAACCCTTTTTCTGTCCTGTACATAGGAGCAGGCCCAGGATGGCACCTGTGCCCACGACAGGCATATGCTACAACAGCTTGTTCTGAATATGCACATAAAACCCTATGACCTGATCTGAGCTGATCTGACCTGACCTACAATGCAGATGAAGATAAAGGAGCTAAAATAATTTGCATTTAAAGCTGCTCAGGACCATAGAAAACTTATTCATTAGATAAAAAAAAACACCCAGGGAAAGTGCCCTTTTTTTCTAGATGGAGACACTGGCATTGCCAGGATTTTATATTGGGAGAGGGGCTACCCACACATGAGACATGTTATGGGTCAACAGGAAAATATAAAAGGTGGGGATGAAAAAAACCCTGTTTGATTGAAAAGCCATTGCCGCCATGCCTCCTCCCTCTGGCTATGCCAGTAGCATGAGACAACCCTGCTTAACATTGTCTCGTCTTTTTCCTGCTATCCCACCCATTATTTTCAGCCAGATACTGGTACTGCCCTGTTGTTGGATAAAAAAAACCCCTAGGTTTTATAACAGCAGTGGTTGCCAAATCAGCAATATATTATTACATTAATCAAACATATATTGTAATCTATAGCAATGGCCACAAGTCTTACATAGGTTAAAACAGATACGAGATATTAATAGAAAGTGTTATGTCTATACATGTATATCGATATAGATATATATGTTCACAGCAGGTCTATTTGACTTACCAAGACCCCTCCCCCCTGGAATAAAGCATAAATGTGAACAATATATACATGATGCCATATAACACAACCATGTATTTTCAAATAATTGTCTTACAATAGTTAACAAAATAAAAACATACATTTTAATACAATGCTAAAAAATCCAGAAACAAAGTCTACACACGAAATAAAGGTTAAAAAAAAAAAGTAACTATCAACATGAAACAAATCTAAATAAATCACAGAAATTGTCTCTAAACTTTAGTGATATTAATTACTAGTAGCCCTTGATCTTTAATTTTGAACTAAACATTTATATACATTTTTTCTTCTGCAAGCATGAACGCAAAAACCTTGAAAAAACATCTGCCTTCAAAATAAAATAGGCGGATGGTTTTTAAATGTCCAACATAATCAGCTGGTAAAAAGAAAACACACATGCAAAATACAACTTCCAAGATCAATATATGTATGTATATATACATGCATAAATACCTAGTCACCTAATTTACAATAACCAAATGATGCAAATAATATATCCACACTTCTGCACACTACAAAGCCAATCAATAACTTCTCCCAATATACCTTTGAAAATTCAGCTCATATATTACTATATAATTCGTCCACACATACCTTGTTATCAAAATGTATCTCCACAAACTTTCCGAATCGACTGCTGTTGTTGTTTCGGACAGTCTTGGCATTTCCAAAAGCTTCCAGCAAGGGGTTTGCTAAAGGAAAAGCATATATAATAAGTGTTAAAAGACTATATAATAATACCAAATAAAATTAATACCAGCATTTCATTAGCAGGTGACTTAAGAAGAAAGGTGAAATAGCTTGCAGTCTGAAAGTGGGTAAATCATTAAGAAATTGCTAAAGCTATAGCAGTAAGTATCAAATTACTGATGTACATAACAGACTTCTGAAAGTATTGTCTAAAAGCCATAAAATATTTTTTTGTGTTTCAAATACTGAAGTTCTACAAATTCCACATTTCAATGAACATTAAACACAGGCACTTGACACAGATTAGTATACATGAATTTGAATGAATAAAATTCAAAATTTGTTGTATATCGGTAAATTTGATATATTTGCGCAATATTTTGCTCATACTCTCTTCATACATGACAAATTTATTGCCACTTAACGTGTATTGACATATACCAAAAATTTCTATCCCTACTATATAAAAGATACAAGGTACGTCACTCGCCATTTTGGTGCGATTTTCTTATTTCTCAAATATCAATTTTTTACGAAATAATCGACTACATGCTAAAACCCTGTATAGCCGAAGACGCAAAATATCAAAGAAGATCGTGTTGTATACTTACACATTTTTTTTTCACTTTATTTTTTCTGCAATCAAATTAAATAATGGACATGATACCTTGAAACATTCTGTCGAGCACGGAAGTTGTGGAAGTTATGCGTCAAAATTCGGCAAAATCATTTCATTGGTTGATGAAACTTTTTAGAAAACAAAGACGAATATAGCATTTAACACGTGTATTTGTTTATAAACATGTTCGACACATGGCCATCATATTAACATATATTCGTCTTTGTTTTGTAAAAGTTTGTTAAGTTATTGACCAATAAGATGAGCTGGAACCTTCTGTCCGAATTTTTACCCTTAACTACAACAACTTCCATGCTCGACAGAATGTTTTTAGGTATCGTGTCCATTATTTAATTTGATTGCAGAAAAAATAAAGTGAACGAAAAATGTGTAAGTATACAACACGATCTTCTTTGATATTTTGCGTCTTCTGCTATACAGGGTTTTAGCATGTAGTCGATTATTTTGTAAAAAAAAAAGATATTTGAGAAATAAGAAAATTGCACCAATATGGCAAGTGATGTACCTTGTATCTTTTATATAGTAGGGGGTCGAAATTTTTGGTATATGTCAATACATTTTAAGTGGCAATAAATTTGTCATGTATGAAGAGAGTATAAGCAAAATATTGGGGAAATATATCAAGTTTACCAATATACAACAAATGAATTTTATTCATGTATGCCTATAGGCCTACTAATCTGTGTCAAGTGCCTGTGACATTAAATCAGCAAATTAGTAAATAGATAAATTTTAATAATAAATAAAAACAATTCTTGTTTGAATCAGTTTCTAATATAACAGTATATATTTCTTTTACAAAGATCTGTTTATACTCAAAATATCCATTTATGCACATTACATCTTAAAAGTTAACATCTGTTAAAAGATAAATCATAGATGATACCAAATCATATTGTAAACATGACAGTTTAAAAAATAATAAAAGCTCAAAAGACCCTTCAATCTTAGAACTCACTGTAATAGTTACATACACACAAACAAGCATACACAAACACCAACACACATAAAAAGCCTTAGTTATATGCATCTTAGATTTAGAAACCAAACAACAGTGCAATATGACAAGCCCCTCAGCCAGTAATTCCAAAGATGTGATGGAAAAAAGCGAATTTAAAAAAGTCAATTTCTTTCCTTTTTTATGAAATTACAAGGTTTTTAAAATATCTTTTGATCCTGGCAAGGTGTCTGGTTTTATTTCTTCTGGCTATGGCTGGAGTGTAAGTCATAACATGCATGAATGTTTGAGTTATTAAGATATAAATGCCCTCCCAGTTGAAAGGCAAATTAAGATATAAATGCCCTCCCTCCCAGTTGAAAGGCAAAGTAAGATATAAATGCCCTTCCTCCCAGATGAAAAGCAAATTAAGATATAAATGCCCTCCCTCCCAGTTGAAAGGCAAATTAAGATATAAATGCCCTCCCTCCCAGTTGAAAGGCAAATTAAGATATAAATGTCCTCCCTCCCAGTTGAAAGGCAAATTAAGATATAAATGCCCTCCCTCCCAGTTGAAAGGCAAATTAAGATATAAATGTCCTCCCTCCCAGTTGAAAGGCAAATTAAGATATAAATGTCCTCCCTCCCAGTTGAAAGGCAAATTAAGATATAAATGTCCTTTCTCCCAGTTGAAAAGCAAATTAAGATATAAATGTCCTCCCTCCCAGTTGAAAAGCAAATTAAGATATAAATGTCCTTTCTCCCAGTTGCTGAGATCTTCAATGCATGTGTATCAATCTCTTGTACACATGTAAGCAAACTGGAAAACAATTATTTTAACCCATTAGTATTAAATCACTTGGTACTGTTAAAAGTCTTGATGCATTCTGTAATATAATACCAGCGTTAACAAATATGGGATGCAGAATGAATGAATGTTTAACGACACACCAGCACAAAAATACACATCGGCTATTGGGTTGTCAGGAAAGGCAAGCAAATATGGGATGCATGCAATCAAGGCTTAAGCGGTGCAAGACACTTTCATTGGGTAGCATGGTGCAAAATGTGCACATCAATGACACTCAATACAGACACCTCACTGTGGAGAACATAGAATCATTCATAAACTAAACTAATTAGAGATATTAAATCCATAAGATAGATGTTATTTCCAAAGTGACGTAGTCAAAAAATAAAGTTACTATTTAAAGAATATTCTATACTATAAGCACTGAGGATATATATAGAAAAGAAACTTAAAATATATTAAAATTAGATGGAAAAATGTTAACATAAGATAGATGTTATTTCCAAAGTGACATAGTCAAAAAATAAATTACTATTTAAAGAATATTCTATATTATAAGCACTGAGGATACATATAGAAAAGAAACTAAAAATATATTAAAATTAGATGGAAATTTTTTAACAAACATTAATTAAAAGAAGGATTGTCATTTTTGTTATTCAAGCCTTTATCACAGAAATATTTGTCCAATGTTGAAATTTGATCAGAAGCTAGTGTTGATGTCAAACATACTGCAAATATGACATAAGGTCAATGTGCTACTCTACTCAATAAGCAGGAAGTGTTTTGATATGCACACATTAGTTGGTGAATATTGGTTGACACAGGGAATAACTTATTAACACATGGAGTAAATAGCTTGGACAGGGAATAACTGACAGTGAAGTGGAAATTAATCTCAACCAGCAACCCAGAGAAAAGAGAAAAACATTTATTTATTAATCATCGGCTATTGGATGTTAAACATTTGGACATATAGTCTTGGAGAGGAAACCTACTACATTTTTCCATTAGTTGCAAGGGATCAGGATAGCACATCCCATGGCCTTTGTTATACCAGTCATGGTGTACTGGCTGGAACAAGAAATAGCCCTGACAGAGATCGATCCCAGACTGACCATGCATCAAGCGAGCAATTTACCACTGGGCTACATCCTGCCCGCTGTTCCTGAGAGAGTTAGGAACAAAAACTAATGACAGAACAGTAAAAACAAGTTTAAAAAGCAGAATATGATCATCTAAAACCAGAATCGAAAGCACACAGCCCATGGTGTCTGTATTAACGAGTCACCCATGCGCACACTCCGTTGAACAGTTATCCCAGGCAGGTGTAAGGAAAGGAGCATGCGTTAAACAACAACATTAGACTGGTTCACATGCTGTAGCTTACACTCCAGGATACGCTGCTCAATGGGACCAGCATGGGTCCCCCAACATTCAGTCAGATATTTCAAAATGTATTTAGTCGACTCTGTTTTCCCGGCTCCTGATTCCCCACTGACAATAATGGACTGGCTCACTTTCGTCACTTTCATGTCTCTGTATGCTTTGTCAGCTGCGAAAAAAAAAAATATATATATTAGTAGGATATTAATATTAATACACAGAAAATACAATTAACAAAATAATACGAATTAAAATGTATAAATAAGACTACTATTAAGAGTATCATAATTTTCACAAGTGTATTTACAACTCTTCTTGGTAAACCCTCTCCTACAAATGTACATAAAAATGTTGATTTTTTTATCACTTTTTGGTTTTTAAAAAAAAGAAAGAAATGTTTTATTTAACAACGTACTCAACATATTTTATTTACGGTTATATGGCGTCAGACATATGGTTAAGGACCACACAGAGTTTTGAGAGGAAACCCGCTGTCGCCACTACATGCGCTACTCTTTCTGATTAGCAGTAAGGGATCTTTTATTTGCGCTTCCTACAGGCAGGATAGCACAAACCATGGCCTTTGTTGAACCAGTTATGGAACACTGGTCGGTGCAAGTGGTTTACACCTACCCATTGAGCCTTGTGGAGCACTCACTCAGGGTTTGGAGTCGGTATCTGGATTAAAAATCCCATGCCTCGACTGGGATCCGAACCCAGTACCTACCAGCCGGTAGACCGATGGCCTAACCACGACGACCGGTTTTTTTTGTTTTTAACTAAGGATATACTGACATTAATCCTCTACACCCTACAGTTTATAAGCATTGCAAATATGTTGCTAACTGTACCAGTCTCAATGGTGTGGTGGTTAAGCCGTTGGACATAAGGCTAGTAGATACTGGGTTCACAGCCTGGTATCGGCTCTCACCCAGAATGAGTTTTAATGACTCAGTGAGTAGGTGTAAGACTACTACACCGACTTCTTTCTCATTAACCACTAACCATTAACAACTAACCCACTGTCCTGTACAGACAGCCCAGATAGCTGAGGTGTGTGCCCAGGATAGCTTGCTTGAACCGTAATGAGAACAAAAATAATTTCAAATGGAATGCTAACTGTGAAAAGGCATAAATGTTGTGTGTTAGATTTTTACCAATGGCAAAGACATGTGGCGGCACTGTTCCCAGGGACTTTCCTCTGTATTTCTGAATGGTGCTGGGGGTGTACAGGTCAGGGATCTCATAGTAAGGGTTGATGGCTATCAAGATGTTGGCAGTGTACGTCTGAAATCATGAGAAAAAATAAATAAAATGAAAGTCTAATTAATGAAAGTTTAGTTATTACATATCATAACACACATTATAAATAATTGCCAAAGAGACGGGATACACATAAAGTCTTAAAAGCTAAATATTTGACAAATATAAAAAAGATTTAAACCTGAAGAAGTACAAGAAAACCAATATTTAAGCATTATAAGGATCTTTTACATCCACTCAGTGGCATAGCGTGGGCGGGGCCACCGGGGTAGTTGCCACGAGCACAAAATTCTGGACTGATGGAAGGGACTCGGGGAGTGCTAACGGTCCACTGGTTAGGGGGCCCTGGGTAGTGGCAACTCACGCTATGCCACTGCATCCACTTTCTGGTGAACAAGATGGCACATACATGCTTTTGATATATATGTATATCATTTACATAACAGTGGTATTGGCACCTTTACTGCAAGTAATAACATTCATCAACTTACTTTATTTCATAAAGTATCCTGCTGATCAAAGACAAACATAATAACTTTATTTTTTGTAGTTTATTTAGTCTTAACGGACATAAAGTTAAGTGCTTACATAAAATTAAAAACACCAATGACATAATAATAAATGAGTATTTATTAAATGTGGACAACAGGATATCAAGTCACGATTCTGTCTGCTCAGATCAATAAATACACCCCCTAGAATCAAGCCTTGTACCACATACATGTATACAGGAAGCTTTGATGCTAATGGACAATACTGATGTTCCCATCAGGAATGTCAGATTACTGCACAGACAAATTAATAATCAGCCATTTGGATCAATATAATTCACCTGAACACCAAACAACTGCCATAACGAACTAAATAATGTTTCACGATACAAAAGAAATCACACAGTATCACCTGCACTCATTTTCACTAGACGATCAATGAAAAGCAGTTATTTCTGTTGCCATGGTAACCAGGTAGATGTGTGTACTCACATAAATCTGGTTCTTCATGTATCTGATTCTGATGTTGTTCAGCAAAGTGGCTTCGTTCAAGTACATAAGAGCACCTGTCGGAAGAAACCAGAGGAATATTGATGGGCAGTCTCGGCACAATGTGTAGTCATCAGATAAAATTAACACATCTATATTTACAACATTAATTCAATTTCAAATTGTTTTATATATATTTATTACAATTTTCAAAAATAAATTTAAAAATTAAATATTTAACATAAAGAAGATAATACCTGGAATTTAACTGTACAGTCGAGCCTTCTTTGAAGAACACTGTATAAATACCACATATATTTATGTGGGCATTTCAGGTATATTCAGTCTGGGCACAAACACATATAGCTTACCTCTGTATAAAGGTTATCTGCTTAAAAGACCATATTTTGCATGTATATTCCACTGTAAAAATTCTCAAGCAACATTCAAGGCAATAATAATATTTATAATAATATAAATTAATGTGCCCAAACTTGATCAGTTGCAATGAACTGTAACAAGAATATATTCATACAGCTAAAAACTTCAGTCTTACATTTAAGCATGTGACACAAATACTATTGTTTTGATTCATCTACTAGATTACTACTATCATAACAGCATCAGTTATCAAATTTAAATGAAACATCTGTCCAAGATGGAACACAGTGTTGTGTACTTACAGTTGTCGTCACAATCTTTGTTGTCATATTCTTCAGCCGGAAATGTTCGGTCATAAATGGCATTGATCGTCTGAAACATATATAAAATATTAAATACATATAAATTTATATAGCCAGAGGCAGATCTAGTGGGGGTAGGGGTCAGGGGCCCGCCCCAGCCCCCTAAATTTTGACAGTTATAATTTTATTATATATCAATTTTCATTTTTTTATGATTCCCTCCAAACCTCCCCCAAAGTTCTACTGGCATTCCGCCTCATGTCATTGTGCCCCCCTAAATGGATTTTGCTGTAACACCTAATACAAAAATATTACAATGTGTGGTTTTTACATTTAAAACAGTTAATTTGCATATTAGATATAATTTATTGGTGTTTTACCGTATAGCATTAATAATATCAGTATAGAACATCAACTCTCTAAACTGGACACCCCTTAAACTAGACTTTTTACTTGGTCAATTGGGTATCCAGTTTAGAGGGCTTTCACTATAATTTCAATAAAAAGCAAGCAATTATTTCACATTCTCCCTGGCAATAACCTAACAAACTGAAAGCTGCTTCACAGATTATATGTATATGTTATAAAACTGATATCCTAAAAATGTAATATTTCCTCACAGTGTTTGGGGCATCAAAGGGCTGGATGGTTATGGAGTCTGAGCCGATGTCCACAATCCGCCCAAGCTTGAAGCCATCGATGGGATGTGGGACCCACACCTTCTTCCCACCATCCATGATGGAGGCTTAGATGATCAACCTAAAAAATCAGAGAGAGAGAGAAACATAAGTATGGTGCCAGATAAAGAAAGAAAAAAATCAGTATGGAAGGAAGGAAATGGATTTAGCGACACACTCAACACATTTTATTTACGGCTATATGGCATCGAACATATGGTTATGGACTACATAGATATTGAGAGAGGAAACCCGCTGCAACCACTTCATGGGCTATTCTTTTCAATTAGCAGCAAGGGTTCTTTTATATGCACGATCCCAGAGACAGGATAGTACATACCACGGCCTTTGTTACATCAGTTGTGTAGCACTGGCTGGAATGAGAAATAGTTCAATGGGCCCACCAATGGGAATCGATCCTAGATCAATCATGCGCTTTACCACTGGGCTACGTTTCCTCCCCCACAATCAGTATAGTGCTAGATAAAAAGCAGGCTTCGGAGAATTGAATGATTCCATACATCACTGATTATCAAAATTCATGCCTTTGGAAAAAGACATTTTCAAAATGCATCTGCAATCATCGACATACCATTAATAGTATTAAAATGGTTTGACATAAATTGATGGTCTCTTTTCAAAATTCACCTGCAATCATCAACACAATAATATTACAATGGTTTGACAGAAATTGATGGGACTCTTTTTGTATTATTTTAAATGGGGAACAAAATTATCAACAAATTTTCATTTTTACAAATTTTCCCATGACCCAACTTAAAATTCCACCATCATCCAGACCCGAAATAAAAATATAACTTTAGCAAATTTTATAACTTTATAGGATTTTCATGACCCAATTATGATCTCTGATGCATTACAACTAAGATATTTCAGGCAACACTGGGTTTTTTTATAACCCATTGTATTAATGTAAATGAAGTCCTAATGTTCAAACAGAAAAAAGGGTTACACAAACTAGACTTGTACAAAGGATGGGTGAACAAAATGCTAATTTATGCATATTTCAGAGACCTGATTATAATAAATACATGCAATAAAGATTTCACTGCTCTGTCACACATATCACACTTCTCTATTATAATGGCACATTGTAAAAACGCTATTTCCCATGTTCTACAGTTTAGAGCACCTGCACTGTTTAATAAATTCATACATTATCATTTGTTCTGTATAAAACTTATACAACTCACGTTGGAATGGCATTATTGCCTTCCTTCTCTTCTCACTTGGCTAAATAATTCATGAACTGACTTCACTAATTCCATGGCTTAAGCTTATGTATAGCAAGATACACTGTAATAATCTCTCCACGCGTGTACATGTACAAAGTTAATTTATTCATATGTAACATGCACAGCTAGTTTGAAGGTTACTTTTGAAAACAAACAAGAAGGCATGCAAACAAGATATTGATTGAAGGGCATTCTTGATTAATGAAGAAACCAAGATTCCCTTTCAACACATGCACCCAGAACAAGAATGTTTTTAATTTAGCAGTCTTTTCCACATTGCTACAGAGATATTACAAGCAGCATCTGTTTGCATTCCTTGCTGTGGTGGTTACATTGTAGTTGTCTCAATATTGAGTTGACAAACAGAGAAACAAAACAGCAGAGAGAAAACCTTCGCCAAGTCATCTCCATCACCATGGACAATGCTGTATGTGGGAAGCAAACACTGGAACAACACAGTCACAATCTGTTGCTAAGAAACTACAAATGTATCACTTTTCAAAGACATAGAGCAGGGTCCACAATATGCTACATGTAGATTTGGGTATACATGAGGAACTTTTGTTTTGTTCTAACTTCATCACCACAAATAAAATGTGTTGAGTGCATCGTTAAATAAAACATTTCTTTCTTTCATCACCACAAAAATAAGATAAAACAAACTAGCATTTAAGAATTGGTATATAATAAGTCTATAAAGCATTTGATATATACTGTATATTTTTTTAACACTCCAAGGTTTCATGGGGGGTTTTTCTTCCTTAAAATAACAAAGTAGGATCCTATAGGTAAAAATGTACTCTACTGGCATTAGCTTGGTTCAAATCCTCAAAGTGGAATTTGATTTTTCTTTTACATAAATATAAAAATTACTGTTTCATGTACAAATACAACGTAGTGGCATACAATTTTATATATGTGGTTTGCTTAGTAACTAGAATATTGACGAGCATATATTTAGACATTTTAGTATTCATGGCAGTTATTAACTTGTTCATGAAACCGCATCACATCTTGGCTTTATTTGATCGGCTGAATACTTTCTAGACACTCAAGGTTAACTACTTGTAGATATTATATGCATAGCAGTATTCTGAAAAATCAATCTATTAAACAATTTGCTGTAGGTGCTATATGGGCACACGTGGTGTTAATAATCGTACAAGTCAACTGTTGTAATAAAATGTAGAGTTGTATAGATACACAAGACACGAAACCATTGACTTGTCACAAGTGTAAAAAATTCACTAGCTTTCATAAAATATGCATGTTGTGAGTATCTACCATGTAAACATGAACACTTTTACAGTACTCTACATATACACACATGTACATACCTGTAATAATAATATCTACAGGGTTTTCAAGATAGAATACTTTAATTAGTATCTACAGCTGTAACCAGATTCTTATTTGTCATAGCCACCCTACACATTTTCAAATAGCCAACAAACTGATGTAGGGAATTGTACTGTTTTATATATAATTGTAAATTATTTATGTCTATATTTTTAAAAACCCATTGATATAGTTGTATAAATTATATTTAATTCCTTTGCTTATTTTATGGACCAATATTAATTTAACTATGTCAGAAAATGTATTCAACCTAATAAAATAGGCTTATTGAACTTGTATACTTTATATTATATAACCCTACTTTGTGAATTGTATTGCACTAGTTATATTAACAATTGTATTTTATGAAGTAATATTACTTAATATTGTATAATTGTATTGTTACAATGTATATTAAGTTTGTAGGTTTAAACAATGGTAATCACGAACTAAGTAATAATTGGTAATATTGTTATATATCCTATTTTGTATTGTATACATTATAGTTTTTTAACTATGTAATCACAATAATGTATTGTTATATATATAACTATTTTGTTACAATTTACATGTAATATTGCAACAAACAATGTGAATCACGATAATGAAGTAATATATACTGGTAATTTATGTAATATTTTGCACTATGTGAAATGTATTGTTATATATTAACTTGTATTTTATGTAATGCACTAAGTTGCACCAAATAAAACAATGGTAATTTGCATATATGTAATATTGTGAATTATATTGTTACAACGTATACATGCACTAAGTTGTAACAAATGTTAAAATATGGTTTGCACTATGTGAACATGTATTGTAATATATATTAATCCTGTTTTTTACAATGTATACATGCACTAAGTTGCACCAAAGGTTAAAACAATGGTAATCACGATAATGAAGTAATATATACTGGTAATATTGTATATAACCCTATTTTGTTACAATGTATACATGCACTAAGTTGCACCAAAGGTTAAAACAATGGTAATCACGATAATGAAGTAATATATACTGGTAATATTGTATATAATCCTATTTTGTTACAATGTATACATGCGCCAAGTTGCAACAAACAATGGTAATCACGATAATGAAGTAATATATACTGGTAATATTGTATATAATCCTAGTTTGTTACTATGTATACATGCACTAAGTTGCACCAAAGGTTAAAACAATGGTAATCACGATAATGAAGTAATATATACTGGTAATATTGTATATAATCCTATTTTGTTACAACGTATACATGCACTAAGTTGCAACAAAGGTTAAAACAATGGTAATGACAATAATGAAGTAACATATACTGGTAATATTGAATATAATCCTATTTTGTTACAATGTATACATGCACTAAGTTGCACCAAAGGTTAAAACAATGGTAATCACGATAATGAAGGAAAATGGCTGGAATCAATAAACCACCTGCTGAAATACATGTATACTTAGACATGTATAATGCTTAAAAGGTTTATTGTTATTTTCTTTGTATCAGTGGTTGTACATTGTAGGTCTAATATGTTTATTTATTACCCACCTGGTGAACATCTGGGTGTCATACAAATTTCATATACACCTGGTGATGTGTATTAGTTGCAACTTGCAATTTGACGTAAGTTTGATAAATGATGCCATGTTCACTGGTCTAAGCTGTGTGTATTCGTATGTCTAGTTGAGTTATGGGAGTAATTGTCAAATTTTACTTTATTTGTGGGTGGGTAATAAATAAAATAATAAATATCATACTTGTTTTCACTAATAATATTTTTACAAAACTTGTTAACTTTCCAAGGTGTCTGACCTCACTTTTGTTCAGTCAGATACTAACACAGGAACTTCACTTGTTTCATAACAATTATATCTAGTGAAAAAGAGAGTGGTATGTTCTATATTTATCTGCAGTGGTACATTTAACTGTACATGGTACATGTTCTAATGATCAATTATAATCGAACATCGATCAGTTTTGCTCTATTAATGTGAGGCTTATAATTATTAAATTCCATAATCGATTGTGTGGGAAAATGTCAACTGTAATTGTTCCTCATGTTTACATGATGGAAATGATAGAAAGTGAACACAACAATAAGTGCATGACTCTTATAATTGAAATCATTTTTGTGTTCATATAATTTTAAACGATTGTGTAATTGAAAGTTGATTGGATGGTGCCAACTGATTATAACCGATGATCAATAATTGTTTAAAATGAATGCCACAGATACACATGACTTCACTTAAGTGGCATCTATAATGATACGGGGCGGGCATAGTCTGGTGGTAAAGCACTGCTTGATGCATGGTCGGTTTTGGATCAATCCCCGCCAGCAGGCCCATTTGGGCTATTTCTTGTTCCAGCCAATGCACCACGACTGGTATGGCTGTGGTATGTGCTATCCTGTCTGTGGAATGGTGCATATAAAACATCCCTTGCTGCATTAGGATAAATGTAATGGGTTTCCTCTGTGGACTACATGTCAGAATTGCCAAATGTTTGACATCCAATAGCTGATGATTAATTAATCAATGTGCTCCAGTGGTGTCATTAAACAAATCAAACTTCTTCTTCTTCTATAATGACATGTAAATGTATTAGGTGATTATACTAAATTTCTGAAGCTAAATAATGGCATCACAACAGGCGCTGTCCAGGAAATTATGCAACAGGGGGTCTAAATGGTGGCAAGATAAGTTGTTAGTGTTGAATTGAGTCATGCTCCCACATAATTTTTTTTTTTTTTTAAATTAAATTGCTTTGAGCATGGGAGTTTTAATTCCTGAAACCCCTTTTCTGTACACATGCCTGCATATCCAGTAAACCAGAAAAATTAAAACAAAAATCATTCTAAGGTACTGAAAAAAAAGGCCAAACACATAACACTGCAGAACAATGTAAAACATCCAGGAAACTACATGTATGTTAAACAGTAACCTGACAATGTTAAACAATGTCCAAGAATGAAAACACCATAAACCAAGTATAGTAACAGTAAACATGTACAACAAAATGTAAATGTTTACATTGTATTTCAAAAGCCTACTGTACACCTCTCCAGGTATGAAAGGTTGTATTTTCAGTAATCTTTTTGTTATATTATAGCATACATGTAGTTATTCTATAAGAGCATTTGACAGGACAATGGACATTAACATAACATGTGTATGTATATATATATGTGTATGTATATATATATGTGTATGTATATATATATATATATATATATATATATATATATATACACAGCTTTAGATCTCACTACTTAAGGCGCAACAGGGTTTTTTGTCAGTTTGAGTGCAGTGAGGTCTTATTAGTACAATTATAAGCCTACGAGACAGGAGCAGGGGAGCAACTGCCCCTCAGTTCTGGAGAAAATCCTCAAATTCGGGCTAAAACAATTTAAAAAAAAAAAAATTCAGGCAAAATGAGATGGCCTGAACACTTTTCACCACGTATTTTCATTATTCTACCAAACAGTATGAGTTGTAACCCATGTAAACATGCATGGTGATTCGTTGGCAACCCTATATATAGCTGCTTGGCAGTGATGCTTATATGAATAAACGTTGTAATCTCGATTTGGGCACTTTTGTTTAATTCAGGCAATAATCAGCCTGCTTCCCTACAAAAATGGGAGCCAGTACGCCTACGAGTACAATGTTATTAACTGCTATTGAGAAGTTGCACATGAACTTTCAAAAATGTAGTTCAAGTTGTTTTAACCAGTACATAATGTGGTCACACGTGGCTTACCGTCAACTGAATTATGTTGTGAACATGACGGCACACTGCACATCACTATTACTTTGACGTGGCAAAAAGGCTCAGTCCATGACGTCTTTCCAACAGAAACATGATACGGTTAATTAAATTAAAGCTCAACATTTAAACTGGTTTTGAGTTCAAATGTTTTCAGGTTAGTATTTTTGCACCTACATGTAATTTGGATGCTATTATTTTGGGGAACAATATTTATTGCCTTATCTTTGGTACAGGGGTGGAATTTAACTCAGTCGGTGTACAATCAAATCTCCTCATTCTTTGGCTTTCTCCTCGTCCCAACCAGTCCTCTATGACTGGTATATCAAAGGTTGTGGTATGTGCTGTCCTGTCTGTGTGAAACTGAATATAAACGATCCCTTGCTGCTAACATGGAAAAATCTAGTGGATTTCCTCAATTTAAAATCCCTAATGCCACACACATGAAAACTATTTTTATTTTTTTATTTATAAATTAATTTCATTATGGTAGTCTCTTTGTGCAGTGCAATGAGGAACAGGATATACTGGTAGCTCACTGGTAGAACAACTCCACATGGTGCAGTAGGTCACCAACTGATCCACCTCAATACACACATTATGCTACTTCTCATTTCAAACTGACTCATAGCTGACCTATATATATATTTATATTTATATATATACTAGGCTATAAGATTACGTGTAAAAAATAACCATTATGTTTCACATCCAATAGCTGATGATTAATAAATTAATGTTCTCTAGTGGTATTGTTAAACAAAACAAACGTTTAACTTTATATATAGGGTTTCACTGAGGTACTTAATGATATTGTAGAAAATGTTTTTATATATACACTTATTGGTTATTGATTTAAATAATATATAATGACCTGGTCACCACAGCCATGACATACAATGAAATAAGCACTATCAAAATTGACTGCTCTGTATCATATACTTTATCCTGAAAATAATAATTGCAAGCACAAGCACTGTAAATAAGTTTTATTTCAAAAAGACATTTAATTTATTTTAAACCTAATGTTTTAAGATGTGTAAGAAACAGAATACTATATTAATTTTGTGCCTATTCAACACAATTTATCTTACAGCTCATTATTTCAAAATTTATCCAACATCCAACTCTCTTTTCCTCATTAAATATGTTTTGAAACAACTTACAAGATAAATGGTATCAAACAATGGTATCATATGTTATTCTCTATTTATTCGTAGATAGTAAGAACATTTAAAATACAGTGCCAGCTTCAACACATTTTGAAGAATATATATATATATATATATATATATATATATATATATATATATATATATATATATAGATATATATATAGATATATAGATATATATATATATATATATATATATATAGGGCTCGAACATAGAATTTGTCTCCCATGGCAATAATAATAAAAACAATTCTGTGGATGAAATGGCCCATCAACGGCAATTTTAAACTTGCCTATGGCTTCTTTGTTTTTAAAGTGACCTTTGCAACAAATAAACAGGACTGAAAGGTTATTTTGCTGTATTCAGACAGTTAACATGTACAAATGTTAAATAAACCAAGTGTATACATGTTGCCATCATTGAGGAGCTTTACCGAGGGCACCTTTATGCCATCGGTGATGCTCCCAACCTACGGCAATTTATATTTCCATTATTAAATTCAAGCCCTGAGGTGTATCTATGCAGAGAGAAAAAAAAATCCAGTTTGCCCTATGACAGCTCCTCAACTCTTCTAGTTGTTAGTGTATAAAGAACACAATAAAACAATAAATATATTCATAAATAATTTTGACGCTTAAATTTTTCCATACTTTCTATTTCAGTCAAATGTGGCAATCAAAATGTGATTACTTAATAAAACTTTAGACATTTTAAAAATATTTCCTTAATGTGCCATCTATAATAATTATTAAAATTGTTACCAAACTGAGCTGAGGTGATGGTGTGCATGCATGGTTTGGTTGTGTGTGGGAGGGTTAATAATACTGTGTGTAACACACAACATTGTGATAATGAAACATATACTCTTCAAAAAAAGTAGGGGAATCTGAAATATTAAAACATACGTTTTGACAACAGACATCCTAGTAAAGAACATTCAGGTCTGTTTATCAACACACCGAAACACATTCCATAGTTTGCACATGCATCATGCACTTTCCCTGTACATGTGCATGGGGTGTCATTCTCAATTTTGACAATTTCCAGGAAGGTCGATTAATCACTGTGGAACATTATTTCTGTCAATCTTTTTCATTCTGTTGATCATACAGTTCTTATTGTTTTATTTTTATTCATTTTTATTGTTTGAATTTGCGATTTACTGATAAAAAAACGTCAACTTTCAAATTTCACTTCTGACCCCAATCATCCTTCAAGATCTTTGGTGGTCATAAAACCTACTGTAATACTGAACTACCGGTTGTAATGTTTGCGCAATTAATTCACTATTATCATATAACCATTCCCCACAGCTAATATACCTTACAATTTTGGTAATTGTAAATTATTATTAGAGTTCCCTTACTTTTTTTTATCAAAGGCTATGGTTGCTGCTAATTGATACATGTATATACAGTAAGTGTATGACAGCAGTAGCAGTACCTTTTTGTGGACAAAGTGTTGATGATTACCAAAATATGAAACACCTGAATCAATGAGTCAACACAGGATCATCAATCCGATAAAATAGGATAATCCATCTCACTTGAGGCAAGTGTTGCTACCTGTGCTACCACTGTGTGCTACCACTGTGTGCTACCACTGTGTGCTACCACTGTGCTACCACTGTGCTACCACTGTGTGCTACCACTGTGCTACCACTGTGCTACCAGTGCTACCAGTGTGCTACCACTGTGCTACCACTGTGCTATGTCTGTGCTATGTCTGTGCTACCACTGTGCTACCACTGTGCTACGTCCTGTCCCCAGGTGACAATGTGACATAGAAATAGGTATTACGTAAACAGCGACAGTCAATGACTGTTATAATTGATGTGTCTGCTTTAATTATCCTTAGGCATGTCAGAGTTGTATACAGAGTTCAACCCATTGTTAATCTCAACACCGATTGTGAACTGAATATGAATCTGAAGAAATTATTTCAAAATACATTTACCAAATGGCTCAGTTAAAAAGTAGCAATTAATGAACTGCCATTTGGTGTCTAACATATGGTAATTTCAAAATTTGGCTTCTCCTGGTGATACATACACAAGATGTTTTTATATACACATTCTTGTAGACAGACTCAGGATTCGAAACTCACCAAAAAATATGGTGGCCCCAAAAATAATAATACATGTTGGCAAATTATTGTAAGCAAACTACGAGCAAGATTTTAATTTGGAATACAAATATTAATAGTGTCATGTGTTATAGCCCTAAAGAAGATAATATTATTTTGGGCGACTAACGCCATTAATTTTTTAATATTTAAGTCACCCATACAGTACTAGTACATATATCACATGTGTCCTTTAATATACCATTCATGGGACATTGGCTGGAACTGGAAAAAAACTTTAATCCACTGATGGGGTTTGATCCTGTGATTCATCACACCTAAGGCAAGCACTTTATTACATATAGTCGTTGGGTGGGTTACTATATGTGTATATATAGTCAGTCTTACACACTGTAGTAATATTAAGAAATAAAATATGGCCTGCTTTTTTAAAAATAGCAATTCCAAAAAAATATGTCATGCTTAGAAAAATTATGGCCTGCTGGAAATAAGACAACATGGGGTGAGGGGAGGGTTTGAGATATGGTGTGGAGAATAAGACATTGTGGGGTGAGGGGAGGGTTTGAGACAGGGTGTTGAGAATAAGACATTGTGGGGTGAGGGGAGGGTTTGAGATATGGTGTTGAGAATAAGACATTGTAGGGTGAGGGTTTGAGATATGGTGTTGAGAATAAGACATTGTGGGGTGAGGGGAGGGTTTGAGATATGGTGTTGAGAATAAGACATTGTGGGGTGAGAGGAGGGTGTGAGACAGGGTGTTGAGAATAAGACATTGTGGGGTGAGGGGAGGGTTTGAGATATGGTGTGGAGAATAAGACATTGTGGGGTGAGGGGAGGGTTTGAGACAGGGTGTTGATAATAAGACATTGTGGGGTGAGGGGAGGGTGTGAGACAGGGTGTTGAGAATAAGACATTGTGGGGTGAGGGGAGGGTGTGAGACAGGGTGCGGAGAATAAGACATTGTGGGGTGAGGGGAGGGTGTGAGACAGGGTGTTGAGAATAAGACATTGTGGGGTGAGGGGAGGGTGTGAGACAGGGTGTTGATAATAAGACATTGTGGGGTGAGGGGAGGGTGTGAGACAGGGTGTGGAGAATAAGACACTGTGGGGTGAGGGGAGGGTGTGAGACAGGGTGCGGAGAATAAGACATTGTGGGGTGAGGGGAGGGTGTGAGACAGGGTGTTGAGAGTAAGACATTGTGGGGTGAGGGGAGGGTGTGAGACAGGGTGTTGAGAATAAGGCATTGTGGGGTGAGGGGAGGGTTTGAGATATGGTGTGGAGAATAAGACATTGTGGGGTGAGGGGAGGGTTTGAGATATGGTGTGGAGAATAAGACATTGTGGGGTGAGGGGAGGGTTTGAGATATGGTGTGGAGAATAAGACATTGTGGGGTGAGGGGAGGGTTTGAGATATGGTGTGGAGAATAAGACATTGTGGGGTGAGGGGAGGGTTTGAGATATGGTGTGGAGAATAAGACATTGTGGGGTGAGGGGAGGGTGTGAGACAGGGTGTTGAGAATAAGGCATTGTGGGGTGAGAGGAGGGTTTGAGACAGGGTGTTGAGAATAAGACATTGTGTGGTGAGGGGAGGGTGTGAGACAGGGTGTTGAGAATAAGACATTGTGGGGTGAGGGGAGGGTGTGAGACAGGGTGTTGAGAATAAGACATTGTGGGGTGAGACAGGGTGTTGAGAATAAGGCATTGTGGGGTGAGGGGAGGGTTTGAGACAGGGTGTTGAGAATAAGACATTGTGGGGTGAGGGGAGGTTGTGAGACAGGGTGTGGAGAATAAGACATTGTGGGGTGAGGGGAGGGTTTGAGATATGGTGTGGAGAATAAGACAACATGGGGTGAGGGGAGGGTGTGAGATGTGGTGTGGCGAATAAGACATTGTGGGGTGAGGGGAGGGTTTGAAAAATAAGGTCGTCAGAAATATGAGATAATCAAACATATATCTGTCACTTGAAAAATTTGCTGCAATTTTGGGGTATTTTTAGCAGGTGAATTTCTATTCACCTGCAAGGTCTAAAAAATGGACTACTTTTCGCAGTCCACTATTTCGAACTCTACATAATATGGTATGTGTATGTAAATGTTTATATCTCAAAATCGTGACACAAATACATGTTTAAAAGTAAAGGTCAACCAGAGACCTTGTAAAACCACCATCTGTCTGTATTGTAAATTTTCTATTTAAAAGCTCTGCTTATTGTTATTTAAAAGAATGCATGCCTGATGAAGTTTGTAAGAGTTTCATAATATTTAGTATTAATATATGTTCATACAGAAAATAAAAATATTTAATTTTATGGCAAAAATTATACTGAATGGGCTGATAAGATACCTGATAAGATACCTGATAATATATATATATATATATATATATATATATACTATTTTATGTTTATTTTTATTTTTTGAGCTTCAAACTCACCTAAGGATTTCATACAATATAAACATGCATGTGCATGTATACATTTTTAAAAAAAAAATCAAAAAAAAATCAGACTTTAAACAGTTTGATGTAGAAATAACACTGAACAATGTTATTTGATAAGATATCTGTTTTAATCTGTACAGGTCGCTGCATGGTTTCCTGCTGGAGTAAGTGCCAGCTCCCACAAGATAAAGTCTGGCTTAGAAATGTTACACATTGTCCTACTGATGATTAGGTTTATATTTAATTTGAAAATATATATTTATGTTTTCTTTGCTGTTAAAACATTAACTGAAATATTTAAACTAAAACATTTAAACAAATTTGAAAATTATGAATACATGCAATTTTAAGTATGTGTACCATTTAACAAAAAACTAAAACATTTTATGTGTGTGTGTGTGTGTGTGTGTGTATATATATATATATATATATATATATATATATATATATATATGTATAAAATTATGTAATGTCAGAGGCTAATCAGGTTATTAAATCATTTATTATTTACACATTTCCCCAATCACATACAAAGTAAAGTGCATATATGTACAAGTTTGTATAATTTTAATTAATGTGCTTAACTACCCATGTTTACATATATTACTTAATAGCTGATTAAATAGCATTAACAGAAAAGTAGACAAGTGCTAATGGACATTCTTTAGGATGCCAATTATCACTGAGTGATCACACTCACTTTACTGGTAAGTAGATTACCTCACACACCAATCATACCAATTAACAAGAAACTGGGTTCAGCATGACAGGTCATTATACAGATAGTGGTGATATATGATCAGTCAAGAAAACAGGTACCAAATAAAGTTGACTATTGTATTTATATAATCAAATTAGTAGATGGCTAAAATCAATGGAAATGATGAATAAATATTTTATTTTTAACAATTCCATTTATGACTGTTGGATACACAGGGTTTTTTTTTAATATATATATATTTTTTTGTTGTTGTTGAGTTGGGGTGGGTATGGGGTGTGTGCGTAGTTATTGTTTTATGTTATAATATCATGACTAGCTACACCCAACCCCGCCAGAAAGACTTTCAAACATTCCAGCATGCATGCTAATACTATCACTAACCCTACAGTGTTCGAGATTAACAGTATCCCGATATCCCGGGAATACCAGACTTTAATTTTGGATACCAGACTTCAAGAACACAGTATCCCACCGGGATACCATATAATACTAAATTTTCAGATGTTAGTATCCAGCTGGGATACTGCCCAAGCCTGAATGAACTGAATGCTGGAATGTTCTTATGTATTGCCAAATGAATAAAACATGCATTAATGGGTGGATATTAGATGTAGAAATTTTTTTCACAAGTACATATGTACACCTAATACCTAATATACACCTAATACTATAATATGTCATGCACTTGAATGAGTATTATTACAATGAATGATTTATGATTATAAAATATTCAGAGCCTGTGCAGTCAACCAATCCAAGTGTCTGTCTGCCTTAATGATAATCTATTTCAAATTAACAAAATTTACTAATTAAAGACTTTAAATTGATTAGTAAAATATTTTAGCACATGGAAGTTTAGTTTTGAAAACAAGAAAAAGATAATCAAAATAAAATGACTACCCGGAACTTGTTGATCCGTCTATCCACGGAACACCGCGACACAAACTCAGCAGAAATTTGTATTACCTGCTTAATCAATAACCACGGGTTGATGGGTGGGGACTGTTGGCATTCGCCGCACAATTTATAGTCAGTCAAAGTACAGTTTCTGTTAACAGACTCGATCCAAGCTATGTCAAATTACAGTTCTTACCTTGTGTTTCTAGACAAACTCGAAACAGAAATTAAAATCAACTTTCACATCAACGACGTCCTTTAGTACGGGCACACACCGGTGGAACACCCAATCGGCAAACAGGCGTGTGCGTCCGCGTTCTCACCTGGCCAAATAGTACGACTGATTTTTTGTCGCCGTGTTGTGTTACGCAATGTACATGCTACGAGTCGATAAATTTGTGTAGAAATATGTTGGGATTAAAATTAATATTTAATGTTGTTTTTAATTGTGATTTACTATACTTCTGGTTTCATGCGCAGTGATATAAAAAATAAAATAGAATTTCGTGACGTCATGGTTGGGCGACATCCATGAAACACCGGATATTTATATACATTTTGGCAAATGGGTCAAAAGAACAAAGATAACCGTGCACTCGACTGGATACTTGTGTAACTTTATCGTGTAGAATAGGAGATGTTATACATAGTTTCGCTTAAGACATAATGTTCCCTTTCACTATTTTTCTTCTTCTTGTTAATATTTGACACAAATTGTTAAATAATCACAACAGCATCAACAACAACATTGACGACAACATCAGCAATAACAATGACAAAACAACTACAATAAGAATATTTGTGATAATAGATTGTGATCTTATTTGAATTAGAGAAATTCAAAATATATATTGGTTCTAAATATATGGATATTCTTATATCCATTACTAGGCTATATATAAGAACATTAAAAAATAAATAAAACAAACAAACATTAACAATAACAACAGCGACAACAACGAAATTTTAATTTTAACTGCTATTTTTATTGTGGTTATTGTTTGTTTTTCTTTATGTTTTGTTTGTTGTATTTTTAGAAACAGACGTTTGAAACAAATTAGCCTGGAGTCGCTGAGGCCGAGAGGCCCTACATAGTTGATACAAAAACTAAAAAAAAAAAAACCCACCCTAGCAGTATTGAAATGGATTGTAATTTTAGGCATGGTTAGCTGCATAGTTTGACAAATAATGAAATTAATACATTTATGACAGTTTCAATGACCAAACTCATTGCAACACACCGGGGAGTATATCCGGATTATCCAGTCAACGACTCCCATTTTCCAAGCAAATCATCCAGTAGCGGATGTGTTTTTCGTGCTGGGGTGTCTTTAAACATTAATCTGTTGTCATTGTAAAATCTGAACCAAAAGAAAAAGAAAAAAAGTTAGTATCCGGACAAATAGAGAATGAATACATTAATTAATTTGAATGAATGAACGGACGGACGGACGAACGAACGAACGAATGATTAATGAATGAACGAATATTTAACTACACTACAGCAGAAAAATACATCAGCTATTTTAATAATTGGATGTCAAAGGGACATAGCGGTAATAGCCACCAGTACCATATGAAGAAGTGCCCCTTTAGAGTAAATATATGACCGTTTTGGAGAAGCCGGTAAACCCTTAAACTACAATTTTTGTTTTGTTATTACGCCCTAGGTACGTTGGACTACGTAGGCTTAGCTACATACCTACGTCCATCCCATCACTACCCCCCCCCCCCCTTGTCTATCATTATGATGATATTCATATACGTTATTTTTCAGAGACAAAATTAACAACATTAAAAATACAGCTGAATAAACACAATTTACTCATTTTAATACTAAAATAGTTTCAGTCTTAAATTAGGCAACTAAAATTATGTATTACATACATTTTCTTGTTTAGAATACCAAAATATCCAATGTATGTGCGGTCGTCATATGCTAATAAATGCCTGCAACAGCCATTTTCTTACATACCCGTTGGTGAGAACATCGTTAGATGAGATAAATGTTATCTAACGGACACGAATGTATTATTCTGTATATAATGTTCAGGCCCGTAGCCAGCATGTTTAGCGTGGAGAGGGGAGAAAGAAATTTCGTGTAGGCGGTACTCACGAGCGCCGAAGACGGGGGACGGGGACCGGGGTTCAACAAATTTAGATAGATAGATAGATATATAGATAGACGGATAGATAGAACCCCTTGCCAAACAATGTGATGACGCCGGTTACACTCGAGAATAATACACTAACTTATGCGAAATATACGTTAACAAGTTGTAAGTTGTGGTATGCATGTAAAATGGCCTGGTCACAGAGCCACGACAAGAAAGCGTTTGTTTTGAGTTGTACGAATGTATTTATAATAAATGATACATGGCCACAACTGTAACAAATTTAAAACAACTGGAACACACTGACTACTAATCAGCGGTTATTGGATGGTAAGCGCACAGTTATACCAACACTTGGTCACAGATGGAATCCGCTACTCTTTCCAAATAACAGCAAGTGATCTTCATGTGCACTTCCCACATCCCACAAACAGGATATTACACACGACGTCCTTTGATGCACCAGTTATGGATCACTGGTTGGGACGGGAAATAATCAAACGGGCCCACTGAGGAGGATCGAACCTTCAGCAAATGGAACCTCAGACAGACGTTCTTACTACATCCCGCTCTATGTATCTATTATCTTGTAATAAAATGCACTTTTAATCTAACTATGCGTTTCTTTTTATGAACCGTATATAATACATTGTTATTATTTAACCATACAGTTATAACCAATTTGGTGATTGAGAAGTCCGATGGGTAGCAAACCCGACAACGTTATCCCGGTCATTTTGGAAACAAGGACTTTTATATGTAAAATCCGATTATTATTAAAATTTTTTTCCATTTGAGCGGAACTCTCAGTCCTGCGGGGGGGGGTTTGTCCCCCACGGCTACGGGCCTAATGTTACATCGTAACATAATATTTTTTTGTACATTATTATTGGGAGGAAAAATCTGGTTTGGGTTAGGAATACTACAAACATTAATTTTTAAAGATAACAACATACACCTTGTTTATATAAACACTGATATTCTAAAAAAAAAAAAAAAAAAAAAAAAAAAAAAAAATTAATATGCAATTTTCGTCATTAAAAAGACTTAGTTCGAAATATGAAAACAAAATCCAAACATTTCCTTTAAATAAGTGTCTTAAGTTACAAAGTAAAACTAAACAAACATTTAGTGCATATAAAATTGTAATGTATGACCCTCAATTGCAGCGGAGCAGCACAATATCTATAAAAATTTAAGCCGAAAGCTGTGTCATATATTTTACACACGTATCAACTTAAATGTTGTTACATAATCTACGGTAAAATTGGAGCTTGCCTTGCAGTTACATCATAACAAAGACTAGAGTTGTTTCCCCTGTCCGGTACACATGTTGTGAACAAGATGTCAACTTTATGTCGAGCGTTTCTTGTGAACAAAGCGAAAATCCTGCAGTCAGCATCATCCGTGCTTGTGCGTGCAGGACAGAACAACTACTCAGAATCGTAAGTATAAAGCTGCCATGGTTGGAAAACGTAATGGAATAATTAATACACATTTCAAACGAGGCAGCACGATGGTGCCATGCATCGTTGCGTGGAATATCGTTTGTATCACGAGTATGGCATGGGATAGTCCGAGTACTACTATACCGTTCGAAAGCTAGACGAACGTTTGCAACGGTTATGATTGCTCTCACTCTCTCTCAGCTAGAGATAACTCTGTGATAAAAACACGAAATTGCTGGTTACCACCAGGTGGGCACTGATTTCCACACACGGGTGTCCTGGCTGAGCCATCAGACATAAGCCTGATAAGGCTGGTACAGTGGTAGTTGCAGGGTTCCGGTGGACCTATTTACAACCTGGAGCCCAAAAGTAACCCAGAGACAAAAACAGAACCCGGTGATGCCGAGGTGTATACTGTTCATATTTAGCACAAAGATACACCTCTGTATGATGTATTTAAATATGTAAAAAAAAAAAATACAGGGGCGGCACAGATGATACGGCCATGGCCGCACAACTTTTCAAGGAGATATGGCATGGCCTTACCACTGTGTGTTTGTGTGTGTTTATTTGTTGTATTTGTGAAAATGACCTCCACAGGTGAATTTGAAAGGAGACTGGCAACCTCGAGCTGTACCACTATTTTATACACTGTGCCGTCCCTGAAATAAATCTAGGACATTTTTTTTATAGATAAAATAACATTTTTCATGTTCAGGCTGTACATAACAAAATCTGTATTCACCCTCCGAAGAAGGAAATATCATTTAAGTCATTAAATATGGCATATACAAACATGGGATTTGGCATGAGGAAACATCTCAGTACGATGTATTTAAATATGTTAAAAAAAAAAGGGTAAAAAACCTAAATTATTTTTTAATAACATTTTTCATCTTTGGTGTATATCACAAAAACTTTCTTCACCGCCCGAAGCCCGAAAGTAACCCGAAGACCAAAACCGAACCCCTATGTTAACACTGAGCAGTACATTGTTCATATTTGGCACAAACATATTTTTTACATATTTAAATACATCATACTGAGGCGTATCTTTGTGCCAATTATGAACAATGTACACCTCAGCATTAACATACAGGTTCTGTTTTGGTATTCGGGTTAACCTACATTCGGACTTTGGGCGGTGAGGAAAGTTTTTGTGACGTACACCGAAGATAAAAAATGTTATTACAAATTATTTTAGTTTTCTACACTTTTTTCACGTATTTAAATACATCGTATTGAGATGTTTCCTCATGCCAAATCCCATGTTTGTATATACCATATTTAATGACTTAAGTGACATTTCCTTCTTCGGATGGTGAATACAGATTTCGTTATGTACAGCCCGAACATGAAAAATGTGATTTTTTTCCCAAAAATTATTTTTCTTACATTTTTATTTTTTAACATATATAAATACATCATGCTGAGGTGTATCTTTGTGCCAGATATGAACAATGTACACCTTGGCATTAACATCAGGGTTCTGTTTTTGTCTCCGGGTAACTTTCAGGCTCCAGGCTTTAAATAGTGGGTAGGTGTAAGGCCATTACACCCTCTTCTCTCTCACTAACCACTAACAATTAACAACTAACCTACTGTCCTGGACAGACAGCCCAGATAGCTGAGGTGTATGCCCAGGACAGCGTTCTTGAACCGTAATTGGATATAAGCATGGAAATAAGTTGAAATAAAATGAAAATGATTTCCACTCTAATAAAACAATAACCGTATGTTTGGTGCTAGGTCGAGTCACCTCCAGCCCTCCCCTTATTGGTATTGATATGTGGGGTATGGCTAGAGGAAACTCTTGTAATGCTTTGATAATCATTAGTACCGTATATTGCCGTGTATTAGCCGACTCCTTGGATAAGCCAACCTCTTAGTTTGACCCTAAATGTCCAGTACAAAATCATCGGCCTTGTGTATAAGCCGAAGTCATCTTTTGTCCAGCTGTATGTTGTATCGATTTCAATAATACTGTTAACAAAGACGTGTGTTTTTCTTGTTCATTACATTTGTTTTCCCATTAATTATTACAAACACGGTAATCGCGATCGCAATCAACCATCAATGTGGCAATGCTAACATCTACCATGCCGTGAAAAATAATTTAGAATTGATAAAGCATAACAGGAAAATAAATAATTCAAGCTGTAACAACATATCACTGCACATAAGTAATTAATTTATTCACTGGACAGCAAAAAGTAAAATCAATGAGGCATGTTTAATCCCTCACCACACACACAGAAACAAAAGATCATGCGGTCCATGACTGTAGCTGTTCACTGTATATGGTATGATCATGTGACAATAGTGGGAGTAATTATCATCCTGAAATGCATGTTGTTTTTTCAGTTGATAATGTTAATAATGAACTTAATTTATTTATGGCATTGCTTTACAGTTTAATGCACTCTCCCAACAAAACAATAATATTAGAAATATAATACTTGTTTGAAGAAAAAACGCCGTTTTGTATCTTAAACTTGCTATATGAAAGACTGGTCCCAGCACAGGTCAAACACAGATGGTGGACAGTTGGAAAGAATACGTTTTTGCCATTGAAATGACAATAAAACAAGTAATTTTTTATTATTATTCATCAAACTTATAATGCATTCAAGAACAAAAAACTGCATAATATTGCATGATGGGGTGTTTTATTTATACTGTTCACAAATTATTGTTACATAATCTGTGAAAGGCTAAGGGTCTGATCAAAATTTGTAAGTCACGGTCGGGAGTAGTTTAGATCAACATTTTATGCTCCAATTTGTTGCCTCCTTGTATAAGCCGACTCTTCTTTTGGAAAGTGTTTCTAGACTTCAAAAGTCGGCTAATACACGGCAATATACAGTACTAATTTTTTCCTAAATCTGATGCCACAGAGCTTTAGTTTTGATTATTCTCAAGTCCAGTCATGACATTAAACTGTACTTTCTTGTGGTGACTTACAGGGACGTCGGGTTTCTTCGTGTAGCGTTGGTACTGGTTAACAACATGTAAGTTTAATGTCGACCATGACTGGATTTGAGAATAATCAAACTAAAGCTCTGTGGCATCAGGTTTAGGAATTAAAAATAAATAAAAATTAAACGATTGCCAAATCATTACATAGAGTTTCCTCTAGCCTTACACCACATATCAATATCAATAAGGGACAGAGCTGGAGGTGACTCGAGCTAGTTTGGTGCTAAATACCATTACATTGATAATTTTCTAGTACACCTATAACAAATATTTCAAATATTATTAATATGTGTATTAGTGATTAATAATTAATCACTATTACACACACTACATGAAAGTACCCGACAGCACACACACACACACACACACACGCGCGCGCGCCATTCAATAATATTCCGGTTCAATATGTAGGTGTGGGGCGAGACATAGCCCAGTTTTAAAGCACTTGCCTGATTCGTGGTCAGTCTAGGATTGATCCACGTTGCTATCGGAATGAAGGAAAATTGGAAATGAGTTTATGATTTAAAAAAAAACTTTAACCCTTTACTTTGGAATGATTATCGAAAATATGCAACTTTGAGTTAATGATTTCACAGTGAATAACATTAATTTCAGGGGGGTGGGGGGTTTGGGGGGAGTCAAAATGGACATGTGTACCAAAGAGATTTTTTGGTTTTAAATATTAAAAATATATATACGTCTCTATTTTTCAGGATGAATGTTACTTGTAGAATGCAGGACATTGCATTTCAGGACAATTAATTTTCAGAATTTTCAGAGGGTTTTCCATAGAAATTCCGGCGTTTGGCACTCTTGCTGTTTCACATTTACAACTTCTTCTCCACAACTTCACTTTGGAACATGGAGAAACAAATTTGTGAATTTAGACATTCTGAACCCCCCCCCACCTCCAAGGGGAGAATAAAAGGAAAAAAATAAAGCCAATTCTAAAAAAATCATCTTCTCTATACTTCCATAAAAAGTGTATACTATAACCAATGTCTTCATATACTGTATATCATTAAATATTAGCAACTGACTTCTCCAAAACTCAAACACTACATGACCAATTCAAACCAAATAAATTTTGTTGGGAAGTTTTCTTGATATGTATATAAATAAATTTGTGAATTTAGTCATTCTGAAGGGTAGAATTTAGCTCACTCGGTTAAGTGCTTGCTTCACCAGATCAAACCATCTCAGTGGATCCATTCAACTGATTGAGTTTTTCTTGTTCCAACCAATGCACCACAACTGGTCAAAGGCCATGGTATGTGCTTTCCTGTCTGTGGGAAAGTCCATATAAAAGATTTCTTGCTGCTTTAAGAAAGATGTATCGGGTTACCTTTGGTGACTACACATGTACATGTCAGAATTACCAAATGTTTGACATCCAATAGCCGATGATTAATAAATCAGTGTGCTCTAGTGGTGTCATTAAACAAAACAAAGTTTAACTTTTGGTGATTCTGATCACCAGGGGCATTAGGGGTGGTGCTTAGATTCCGTGACCATTTCCAACTACATTTACTGGTAGTGGGAAGCTTCCTTGACCAATGAAGAATTCATTTCATTTCAACTTATTTTCTTGCTTATATCCAATTAAGCTATCTGGGCAGTCTGTCCTGGACATATAGAATACTATACGAGTTTTCGCTAGATATAATTTTTACGAAATGAGTGAACTTCCCAAGGTATATGACCGAACGAAAGTGAGGTCAGATATCTTGGGAAGTTCACGAGTTTCATAAAAATTATGTCTAGCGAAAACGAGTGTAGTATTTTATTTATTACCTACCTTCAAACAATTGAATATTTGTCATAAAAAATAGAAATTCCTGCATTTCGAATATGTAAACATTTTACACTGTGGCGGAATGATATCACAAGACTGTGCACTACGGTATGTCCAAAGGTCGCCGCTTAACAAAATAGTTTGTTCTACTTCCGTTTTTTTTAAAAATCCATATTTCGTCCCCAAACCGGTTCGCTACCTGTCTGGTCGTCCCAGTTTTACATATATACATGTATATTTTTATTACAGAAAAAAATAGCACAAATGGTGTGCGTGATGGTTATGAAATATGTTTTAAATTACATGCATTTTAAAATTTGGTAGGCATGTGTAGTTTATGTGTACGTGATTTTAGTTTTTTTGTTTCTTTGTTTGTTCTTTGTGGTGGAAGGGTTTGTGGTTGTTATTTTTGTTTTACCCCTGACGATTTGGGCGGTTTATGAAAAGAAATAAAAGCACAGATTTATTTTATTTTAGAACACTGGATTACGTCTTAATTCATTCTTCAACAATATCTACTTCAATGTGGACTCGCAAATTGTGTATTGTGATTTACAACAATTTAATTGCATTGACCAGACGTTGAACTCCCAGTCTTCAGTGACGCATCATGGGGGCAAATAAGTATTGGGGAAGACGGGTATTACACGTGGGGCGAACTAAAAAAATTGGGGGCGAACTGTTCTGGGGAGAAGTGACATGGGGCGGAACATTTGGTACCACTTTAATCTAGGTCAACACATGTTTGAACGGAGTACCTGCCAGCCTTATGTCCAATGGCTTAACCATGACACCACTGAGGCTGATACAGTGGAAAACAAATTTGAACATTTCTAATCATTCTGATCCCACCAAGGGTGAGAGACGGGGCACAAAAGAGGAAAAAGTTCAACAACAACCAAATTCTCATCTACAATAAATATCAAGCCTTGGTGCATGGACAAATGATTTGTACATTTGATGATAATTCCGACCCCAACAGGTGGGCAGGGCCCAAAATGGGGGAAATTAAGCCAATAGAAAAAGTAATAATTTTGTCTACTTTTGAAAGTGCTATTACTGAAAATTCGTGGTGATTTACCCATTTTTGACATAGTCATGGCCCTTGCACTTAGGATATACAAATATATGTTGGGCCCGGTAGGGAACATACATGTATTGCTTCAGCAGTATTCTCAAAATGCTTGTCTTGTTTAACAATACCACTTGACCACGTTGATTTATTAATTATGAACCCTTAGTCATAAGCTGTTGGATGTGATAACTGTTATCTCTTAAAGGAAACCCATGTTTTTCCATTAGCAGCAAAGAATCTTTCCCACAGACAGGAGGACATGTCCACAGACAGGACAGCACATACCATGGCCCCAGAGAATGTGTCCACTAGGATCCTATACCAAACCTCATGCGAGCATGGGACGGGACGTAGCTCGGTGGTACAGAGCTCGCCTGATGTGCGATCGATCTAGGATCAATTCCCGTACTTCCTGGGCTAAAGCCAGTGCTCCACAACTGGTATAACAAAGGCCATCTATGTTTAAGTGCATATGAAAGATCCCTTGCCAGCTCATAAAGTGGTGACCAGTTTCCTCTCTCAATATCTGAGCGGTCCTCGGCCATATGTCTCACGCCATATAACCGTAAATAAAATGTGTTGAGTGTGCCATTAAATAAAAATTTCCTTGTTTCATGTTAGCAGATAAATCCATCTTCCTGTTTTATGACACCCTACCCCGGACATTACGCTTGGAGAGGAAAATAGTCTCCCGGTATTTTCACATCAAATCTCCTTTCCCCTGGAGATTGGGATGGGGAGACTGTTTCCCTTTGTGCGGGAGACAGTTTCTCCTGTTAAATGACATTTTGTAAGCATAAAAAAAAAATCGATCCTCTTTTGTCAAAATAACAGAAGGGAAGTAACTCTGCCTTTTTTTTCTCATTCGGAAAATGTCGACTACTTTCGGTTTCCGAGAATGTAACAGGCCGAATTGTCCCGACTGTTTAACCTTTGCCGAAGTGAGAATTGTGGGATAGCCTATTTATATTGTTTAAAAAGCACATGGAGTTAGAAAATGATGTGTTATTATAATGTTTGTTGTCATCGTAATGGCTACGAGCGTGTTGCCGCTAATTAAACAGGCTGTGTATTGACATTCAGTGTTGCCATATAAAAAAAAAAAACTATCCAATTTAGTTCCAATAGCCAATAAGATTAAAAATCAATGTGCTCTAGTGGCGGTCGTTAAATAAAACAAACTTTACTTTTAATAACACCTCTGAATTGTAAAATGTCTTCCCACTGGATTACATAATGCAACTATGACAAATCTGAGTTGACAGCGATACACACGATGCATGTTAAAATCACATGTCACAGCAAGACAACGAAAAGACCAATTAGCTGTATAAACATACTTGTGTCAGTGAGTTTTGTATGTTTGTGCGGTAAAATGTTGGTTATAAGGGTACACTTCAAGAAATTATTTTTGTACAATTAAAAAATGTTTGTTTGACATTGACATAAAGTTACTCACGGAAATGGGTATAATTCCGGTATATTTTCCACGATGTCCGTAAAGAGGTTTTACTTATGATTAATGAAAATACAATGTTTATTGCATCATTATAATGATTTTAAATCAGTACCACGCCACCGTTCCTCATTATAGTAAAAAACTGAATATTAATTTATAAGATTTATATAAATTTGTCTTTGGTATTAGGTACACTAACCACAAATGATAATGTAACGCAAACCTGTAAGGCTGTAAGTGTAATACCGTAAATGTACTAATTAAATTTTTTATTTCTTGTTCATGTTCTTAACATTTTTGGATAAAATATTTTTTTTTGTTTAAATATGTATTAAATCATAATAATATTTAAACTTAAAAAAAAAAAAATAATAATAATAATATTTTTTTTTTTTTTTTTTTAATGCCAAGATCTAAAGTTAAGAAGTATATATGACATTATAAAGTATTCATATAACTTATTGTAATAATGTTTTTTTTAAATCTTGCGATTTTGGGTTAAATTGTGTGAATTTAAAAAATCTCCTGCTTTTTGACCAAATCTCCTGCTTTTTCAACACACACCTCCTGCTTTCTCTTGACTAAAGGTTGACAGGTCTGACCCTTAGTCATAAGCTGTTGGATGCCAAATATTTGATAACTGTAGCATATCTCTTAAAGGAAACCAGCTATATTTTTTCATTAGCAGCAAAGAATCTTTCCCACAGACAGGAGGACATGTCCACAGACAGGACAGCACATACCATGGCCTTTGATGTACCAGAGAATGTGTCCACTGAGAGGGTTGATCCTATGGACCAACAACCTCATGCGAGCATGGGACGGGACGTAGCTCGGTGGTACAGAGCTCGCCTGATGTGCGATCGATCTAGGATCAATTCCCGTCACTGGGTCCATTGGGCTATTTCTCGTTCAAGCCAGTGCTCCACAACTGGTATAACAAAGGCCATCTATCCTGTCTGTGGGATAGTGCATATGAAAGATCCCTTGCTGCTAATTGAAAAGAGTAGCTCATAAAGTGGTGACAGCAGGTTTCCTCTCTCAATATCTGAGCGGTCCTCGGCCATATGTCTCACGCCATATAACCGTAAATAAAATGTGTTGAGTGTGCCATTAAATAAAATATTTCCTTGTTTCATGTGGGCACTCAACTGACTAAGATAAATCCATCTTCCAAGTTAAAAAGTTAAAGTTTTGTCTTGTTTTTATGACACCACTAGAATACCTTGAAATATTCATCATTGGCTATTGGATGTCAAACATTTTATTATTTTGACATGTACATGTAGTCTTGGAGAGGAAAATTGCTAAATTTTTCCATTAGCAAGGGATCTTTCATTTACATGTTGTCACAGTCAAGACAGCACATACCAAAACCATTGACATATCTGCAGTAGGAGATTGGCTGGGATGGCAACAAAACCCAAAAAGAAAATGGGTTTACCAATGGGTTTCAATTATATGACTAACCCACCTGAGGAAGACAAGTTCATCGGGCATCAAAATACGTCGAGAACGGTTGTTCGGTTACAAGGAGGTTACCACATGTCAAGAAGGTCGAGAACAGTTGTTCAGGTTACAAGGAGGTTACCACATGTCAAGAAGGTCAAGAACAGTTGTTCAGGTTACAAGGATGTTACCACATGTCAAGAAGGTCGAGAACAGTTTTTCAGGTTACAAGGAGGTTACCACATGTCAAGAAGGTCGAGAACAGTTTTTCAGGTTACAAGGATGTTACCACATGTCAAGAAGGTCGAGAACAGTTGTTCAGGTTACAAGGAGGTTACCACATGTCAAGAAAGTCCAAAATGGTTGTTCAGGTTACAAGGAGGTTACCACATGTCAAGAAGGTCCAAAATGGTTGTTCAGGTTACAAGGAGGTTACTACATGTCAAGAAGGTCCAAAATGGTTGTTCAGGTTACAAGGAGGTTACTACATGTCAAGGAGGTTACTACATGTCAAGAAGGTTGAGAACAGTTGTTCAGGTTACAAGGAGGTTACCACATGTCAAGAAGGTCCAAAATGGTTGTTCAGGTTACATGGAGGTTACCACATGTCAAGAAGGTTGAGAACAATTGTTCAGGTTACAAGGAGGTTACCACATGTCAAGAAGGTCGAGAACGGTTGTTCAGGTTACAAGGAGGTTACCACATGTCAAGAAGGTCGAGAACGGTACTTCGTTCTCCACAAAGGGGCGGGAGGTAGCCCAGTGGTACAGCGCTCGCTCACTGTGTGGTCGGTCTGGGATCAATTCCCATTGGTGGGCCTATTGGGCTATTTCTCGTTCCAGCCAGTGCACCACGACTGGTATATCAAAGGATGTGGTATGTACTACCCTGTGTGGGATGGTGCATATAAAAGATCCCTTGCTGCTAATCGAAAAGAGTAGCCCTTGAAGTGGCGACAGCGTGTTTCCTCTCTCATTATCTGTGTGGTTCTTAACCATATGTTTGATGCCATATAATTGTAAATAAAATGTGTTGAGTGCATCGTTAAATAAAACATTTCCTTCTTCTTTTTTTTCGTTCTCCACAAACACCTTACTAAACTAAATCTAGATCCCCTTCATTTTGATCAGAACTTTGTGTGTAGTGTAATTAAGATACACATACAGTATCAGTGCATTCAAAACATTGACATGAATGAATAATGAAGTACCAGTGTGTGTATAGTGAAGGGATGTTATAGTAATAATATCGGAAATACAAATGCATGGGGCCTAGCTTGGGATTTTCAGTTGGTATGCAGACCTTTTTCGGCAATGGAATAAAACACCTACAGGGTGTATACTACCAAATCAAATCCCATAGACGACAATAGTAACACATGTGGCTAAAACTCCTACCTGCAACGTATCAACCGACAAACGCCACGGATATAAATACTATCACCCCTCACACTTAAAGTGAATCAGAAAAAATTGGGGGTCAAGCTGCTCGTTTCTGAGATAACGGGTAGCGTCTATGACTACCCTAGTTCCGCACAAAATTTGAGTACATTTTTTTACAGGTACCCCATACATGTTTCAAGCACAAGGCTACTTGACACATTGGTACTAGATGAAATAAAATTGCATATTTTTTTTACCCAGATAAAACTATTATTTTTTACAACCAACACACTCACATTTATAACCAATCACAGGACTTGTGGTGTTCACTTCTCTATCAAAAGTTCGGTGCACCTCGAACTTTGACCCAGCCGGAAGTTATTTGGTTTAGTACTACCTATACTGATAACACATATGTTTCAAAAAGTGTCCAGCTATGTGTCTTTATGACAACCAGGATCTGGTGTATTCTGACATAAACTGACAACCTCACTGAAACTGTTGTTTCTACAGTACAACCTAATATAATGTACACCTCAAAAAGCATATATATTGCATATAGTTTTGTACAAATGCAATATGTCATATTAAACAACAAAATGTTTTAAAATAAAACTCCTGAAGATATTTACTTTCAGTTGGGTGTGTGTACTCAGGTATATATAGAGACAACAAAGATAGTCAGAGTACCTCTACCCCTTTAAAGAATTCCATTAAAACACATGAACATGATTGACCCCTAGATTATGAAGACCTTAACAGGCACATCAAAGAAATATCAGTATTAAAAAAATACACTGTCTGAGGAAGGAAACACAAACATGACTGTACCTGTATGAAGTAATGACTTAATGTCCTGAACATTAGTGTTGGGAGGAAATCCTGTATGCTGGGTGTGGGTGTCTTCAAGTTACCAGGTGTGGGAATTTCAAATCCATCGGCCATGCTGATTTTCATAATGAACCATCAAAACCATTGGCAGCCACCAATATTCCTGACTGTATTTTATTTATAGCCTACTGTAATTGGAGGTTTTAATAGTTGTGATATCTGGAATTATCATGCAGCTTTGACACATTTATTTTTGATTAATTACTGAAAAAATCTATTTTTAAATGACAAAATTACCCGAACATCTATTTTCTTGCATTATTTTCTAATCCGGATGAATACAATATGTATATTAGATGTATTCCTATAATCTGTAATCCAGCATTTTATTTAGCTAGTAACATTAGGTAATACAGCTTTAACAATAAAATAAATTATCAACTTAATCCAAGGCAGATAATCAAATCTGAAAAAATCGGTTCTGAATCTAGTATAAACTCAAAATGCTTTTCATGAGAGCTAACTTAAGTGATTATTAAGAAAAATAAATGATCTGGAGATCTAAGTATATGTTTAACACCTTATTGTTATGTACAAATAAGAACAGAAGGCACAATAGTGACAACAAATTTAATTATGTTTTTGGTAAAGTTTTTCTTCAAATTTACTTTAAATTTTGCATAAAACTACAATTTTGTCTAAAATATAACTTAGCACCCTATAAATATGTCAAAATGACAATAAAAATCAAGTTCTTTACAAATTTGAGTTTTCAGAATTTCATACATAAAAAATTAACAATGTTAATGGAAACTAAAGACATTAACCCACTATTGGCACATGCTATTTTTAATATAAAAATAAATTGATATTAAAATCTTAGTTCAGGTTGCCTATATATAATACCATATTTAAGAGCAGTTGTATATGGCAAGTCAAATACCATGTAAAAAGAAATTATTGAAATCTTTACAGTATGAATTATAGGCCAAAACCAACTTTTCTTCAGTGCTAACTTTGATTCAAACTCCATTCAGAGCCATGTACAAATATTATTGTCACGGTCAAGGTCATTGTGAACTTGCATGGTCGAGTGATGGCTAATTAATCAACCAGTATAGTTTAATTAAATAAAATGACAAAATCATAATATTTTTTATTATGCACTGAATATGTGCTATAGGGTGTATACTACCAAATCAAATCCCATAGACGACAATAGTAACATATGTGGCTAAAACTCCTACCTGCAACGTATCAACCGACATAAACGCCACAGATATAAATACTACCACCCCTCACACTTAAAGTGAATCAGAAAAAATTGGGGGGTCAAGCTGCTCGTTTCTGAGATAACGGGTAGCGTCTATGACTACCCTAGTTCCGCACAAAATTTGAGTACATTTTTTTACAGGTACCCCATACATGTTTCAAGCACAAGGCTACTTGACACATTGGTACTAGATGAAATAAAATTGCATATTTTTTTTTACCCAGATAAAACTATTATTTTTTACAACCAACACACTCACATTTATAACCAGTCACAGGACTTGTGGTGTTCACTTCTCTATCAAAAGTTTGGTGCACCTCGAACTTTGACCCAGCTGGAAGTTATTTGGTTTAGTACTACCTATACATACATGCATACACGCATTTACATCATATATTTTAATAATAATTTAAAAAAATAATTGTAATCTCAGGTGAGCCCCTGAAATGTGTTGTAACCTATGGGTTTCCCAATCTGTATTGTGTGGTTATTGGAGACATTGCTTATGTTGATGCCTGTACTACTGTCTTGAGGCTAATTGTGAGGCAGGACATGTATGTAGTCCAGTGGTAAAGCGCTCGCTTTATGCACAGTTAGTCTAGGATTGATTGCCTTTGGTGGGCTCATTGGGCTATTTCTCGTTCCAACCAGTGTTCCACATAAAAAAGGCCTATTCTGCCTGTGGGATGAGGTGTAAAAGATCACTAGCTGCTAATCGAAAAGAATAGCCCATGGATAGGCAGCAGCAGATTTCCATATAATAACCTCTGTAAGGCCTAAAACAAAATGTGTGTTTCAGGTTTCATCCTTAGACAAAATAGGGTAGGTAGGAACTTAATTTTTTATATATATATATAAATCTAATAAAAACAAGAAATCGTAATCAGCCGAGGTGTTCCGAATCTAGTTGGCTGATTGCAAGAAATCAGGGATCATGATTTAAACAAATAATAATAATATATTTATTTATTTTTGTTTGTTTGGCTTCAAAACATTTCAGTCACTACATAAAATTAGTGTAGGTTGGGAAAGTGGAAACATATTTATTTTTAGGCCTAATCCTTAACCATATATGTCTGATGCTATATGACCTTAATTATAATGTGTTGATTTAAATTGCTACACAAAACATTTTTCATGTGCTATTTCACCAACTTGCATGTGGAGATTTGAACTAGAGATTTTCTGGATAAGAATCTAAAACACTCTATCAGCTAACAGAGAAATACCCACTAACTGGTACATACTGTCAGCAGGAATGCTGGAGTTTTACCAAAAAACCTCTACATACCGGTGCTAAATTCTCTGTCGAGCAAAGCAGTGTCCCAGAGTTACATATATTGGCCATAGACAGCTGAACTGTTACATTACCAAACCGATCTGTACATTACCTGTATGTAGTCGTCATTCATCACCTGTCCAGTTTATTTACATATGTATACCGCAGATCTATTAATAATAACAGATTGCTGACATTTTATGTTCACTTAATGGTGAACACAGCTAAATAGGAATTTTTTTTTCACTGAATGACACAGATAAACCAGCATAGGCACATAAAATTACGCATATATAATGGCAAACCATGATACATACGGCAATTCTACATAAGTTTGCCATAGTTTCACTGCTGGTGTTTTTATCATGCAGGCAAACCACTTTTATTTAAATTATATACATTACACTTAACAGTACAGTACAGTACACTACAGGTAGATCACTCTGTTACTTTTTATAGATACTTTTTTTCTTCTCTTTCTACCAGGGTTCATTGTTAGTATTGTTACATCAGGTACAATGTCTATTCAAAGCTTGGGTGTGTGCTGTTACCTGTGTGAATGTATTTCCATAATACAAGAGAAGTGCCAATTTAAAAAAAAACCCAAACAAAGCCTGAATGGCAATGCATGCTCATTCATTTTCTTCGGACATAATTTACATGTACGTGTATTCCCCTCCCCTCACAGCTGATTAAATAGTGTTGATTAAGATGCTGTTAGACAATAATAATAATATCCTTTCTCCTTCTTTTTCTTCTTTCTTATTTCTTCTTTGTTTCTTTCTTTTTTCAACCTTTTTTCTTTTTTTGTTTATTCTTTAGTTTTGTTTTGTTCCTCTAATTCTCTTTCACTTTCTTTCTTTTTCTTTTTTTCTTTCTTTCTTTCTTTCTTTTTTCTTTCTTTCTTTCTTTCTTTCTTTCTTCCTTTCTTCCTCTAATTCTCATTCTAGCTAGTGCTCCACAGTTGGTATAACAAAGTCCATGGTATGTACTGACATGTATGTGGGATTGTGCATACTAAAACTCCCCTGAAAAGAGTAGCCCATGGAGTGGCAACAGTGGGTTTCCTCTCTCACTATCTGTGAGGTCCTTCACCATATGTTCAACACCATACCTGTTATATATCCATAAATAAAAATGTTTTGAGTGCATCGTTAAATAAAACATTTCTTTCTTTTTTCTATCTATCTTTCATTCATTCATCCCTCTTTCTTTCTTTCTTTTTACTTTCCTTCCTTCCTTTTTTTGTGTATGGTGAAACATAGCCCAGTGGTAAAGCACTTGCTTGATTCGTGGTCGGTCTGGGAGTGACTCCCGTCGGTGGGCCCATTGGGCTATTTCTCATTCTAACCAGTGCACCATGATTGGTATATCAATTGCCGTGGTATGTGCAATCCTGTCTGTAAAAGATCCCTTGCTACTAATAAAAAAAATTTAGCAGGTTTTTTCTCTAAGATTATGTAAAAATTACCAAATGTTTGAAATCCAATAGCCGATTATTAATAAATCAACGTGCTCTAGTGGTGTTGTTAAACAAAAACAAACCTTTTTTGTTTTTACTTTTTTTGTATTTGGAATTCTCGTTTTTCCAAACTGGAGCATCTAAATTTATATGTGTTTTTATTCTCCCACCCTAGCGGACCACAATCACTGATCGGACGAGATTTCCTAACACTGAAGGACTTCACGCCTGCTGAAATAAAGCAACTATTATGGACAGCAAAAGACTTAAAGACCAGAATAAAATTGCAGAAAGAGGTAGGAGTTTCAATAAGCTAATGGGTGATTTCCAGTGATAGTAACTTTGAAGGGGTGAGAGGGGAAGCAGTAAACGATTAGCACAGGAGAGGTGAACTTCTATATACAAAAAATTTGATCCAAAGTGGACCGGCCTCGGTGGCGTCGTGGCAGGCCATCGGTCTACAGGCTGGTAGGTACTGGGTTCGGATCCCAGTCGAGGCATGGGATTTTTAATCGAGATACCGACTCCAAACCCTGAGTGAGTGCTCCGCAAGGCTCAATGGGTAGGTGTAAACCACTTGCACCGACCAGTGATCCATAACTGGTTCAACAAAGGCCATGGTTTGTGCTATCCTGCCTGTGGGAAGCGCAAATAAAAGATCCCTTGCTGCCTGTCGTAAAAAGAGTAGCCTATGTGGCGACAGCGGGTTTCCTCTAAAAACAGTGTCAGAATGACCATATGTTTGACGTCCAATAGCCGATGATAAGATAAAAAAATCAATGTGCTCCAGCGGCGTCATTAAATAAAACAAACTTTACTTTTTGATCCAAAGTGGAAACAAGAATACAGTCAAACCTGTCGTAGCAGCCACCTGTAATCAGTGGTCACCTGCCTTAAGCGGCCACTTTTTTCCCTCCCAAATTATTTATAATGTAAATGCACCTGTAATAGTGGTCATCTGTCTAACATGGCCAGGGGCCACCTGAATCGGATCCAAATCGCTAAAATACCTGTATTAAGCGGCCACAGTAAATGTTTACTGTTATATAAAAGGGATATTTTAACAACAGCGATACGGTGCAGCAAATAACTGATCATCACACCTTCAGGAACACTAGTACCCATTCAGTCCTGACATCTCCACTGTGTATCAATTAAGAAAGTATGATTCTGAAATGCATCTAATTACCTCTGGGCAGGCTACGCTTGACATATCTAGATTCACTTACTATGACAATCCATCGCATGAAGTAGGATTTAAATAATTAAGTGGAAAAAGAAACCAAACTTGTTGAGAATGGTTAATTTAATACATTCCAGTTGTATTTTTTCTGAAGGAGGTAACATGTTAAAAGTTGATTTATAGTTAACTGTGAAGCACACATCCGTTAATTAGCAGTATGGACGGTAAAACAAGAAACAACAACAAATGTTTTAAAGACTATATGTGGCAACCTGTAATCAGCAGCCACCTGTTTTAAGCAGCCCCTTTTATCTACTTCTTTGTGTGACCGCTTAAGACGGGTTTGACTATGTATTATATCAGGTGACCCCCAAAACTCCTGATAATCTTACTGAATATAGAATTATTTAAAAAGTATCTGGACTGTAACTTTGATATTTAGCAACCATTACTATGTGTATATTGGCTACCTTCAGTGAAAATTGTAACCCCATAGGTCAAATATTGTTAAAAAGTCACAAATTCAAACATGATATATAAATGTTTTTTCTTTACCAGAGTAAATTTTTTATTCTAAGAAGAAATAATTTTTATCTTAAATTTCTATAAAAGCCTGAAATATATCACTTTTAAAGTGTATATTAATTGATTGAAAGCTGTCTCTTTGACTTTCTTTCACTTGTATACATTGTATAAATAAAGGTTTTCATTCACATGAAAATGTCCCTAAATTTTACTTAATTTAGGTTTCTGTGAACCATGTAAAATTACAAAGTATCTTATTCCAGATTGTCCGGCCATTAATTGGCAAGTCAATCGCTATGATTTTCCAGAAGAGGAGCACAAGAACGAGACTTTCAACAGAGACAGGTAGTAACAAAATAAGCATAAGTAAGCCTATTATCCACATGGTTCAACATAACCGAGTTAATAATAATCATATGAAGCACACGTGTAATAACAAGTGTAATGATGTAATTTCGGGAAGTGACATCATAACATGGTGTTGTTTTCCCCAATCCTGGCTAAGACTTTGCTTGTGAAATGTGATGTCATTTCATCGTCTTCTTCTAGTTGTGGTTGAAACATTTTGATACGGTCCTTGTTATTCATCAACAAAAATAATAATATGGTTAATAAAGAAATTATTACACTTGCGTGTGAGTCGTACTGTTTTTACAAAACTCATATCAGGATTTATGCATTACCCTCGCTCTCGTTTGGTCAATGTAAACATCCTGACACAGTATGACACACAAGCTCGTATAATAATCTCTATATATGAAATATGCTTCAATAAAGTAATATTGATTTGAAGAACCACTTCTACAATAGCAAAGGTACATGATATTGAAATGAGATGTTCCAAATGGTGCCCAACACAATGTGTTTCGGGTCTCCCGAAGGTCTGTATATACACACTGTGTTTCGGGTCTCCCGAAGGTCTGTATATACACAATGTGTTTCGGGTCTACCCGAAGGTCTGTATATACACACTGTGTTTCGGGTCTCCTGAAGGTCTGTATATACACACTGTGTTTCGGGTCTCCCGAAGGTCTGTATATACACACACCGTGTCTGTTTCGGGTCTCCCGAAGGTCTGTATATACACACTGTGTTTCGGGTCTCCCGAAGGTCTGTATATACACACTGTGTTTCGGGTCTCCCGAAGGTCTGTATATACACACTGTGTTTCCCGAAGGGTCTCCCGAAGGTCTGTATATACACACTGTGTTTCGGGTCTCCCGAAGGTCTGTATATACACACTGTGTTTCGGGTCTCCCGAAGGTCTGTATATACACACTGTGTTTCGGGTCTCCCGAAGGTCTGTATATACACACTGTGTTTCGGGTCTCCCGAAGGTCTGTATATACACACTGTGTTTCGGGTCTCCCGAAGGTCTGTATATACACACTGTGTTTCGGGTCTCCCGAAGGTCTGTATATACACACTGTGTTTCGGGTCTCCCGAAGGTCTGTATATACACACTGTGTTTCGGGTCTCCCGAAGGTCTGTATATACACACTGTGTTTCGGGTCTCCCGAAGGTCTGTATATACACACTGTGTTTCGGGTCTCCCGAAGGTCTGTATATACACACTGTGTTTCGGGTCTCCCGAAGGTCTGTATATACACAATGTGTTTCGGGTCTCCCGAAGGTCTGTATATACACACTGTGTTTCGGGTCTCCCGAAGGTCTGTATATACACACTGTGTTTCGGGTCTCCCGAAGGTCTGTATATACACAATGTGTTTCGGGTCTCCCGAAGGTCTGTATATACACACTGTGTTTCGAAGGGTCTCCCGAAGGTCTGTATATACACAATGTGTTTCGGGTCTCCCGAAGGTCTGTATATACACACTGTGTTTCGGGTCTCCCGAAGGTCTGTATATACACACTGTGTTTCGGGTCTCCCGAAGGTCTGTATATACACACTGTGTTTCCCGAAGGTCTGTATATACACACTGTGTTTCCCGAAGGTCTGTATATACACAATGTGTTTCGGGTCTCCCGAAGGTCTGTATATACACACTGTGTTTCGGGTCTCCCGAAGGTCTGTATATACACAATGTGTTTCGGGTCTCCCGAAGGTCTGTATATACACACTGTGTTTCGGGTCTCCCGAAGGTCTGTATATACACACTGTGTTTCGGGTTCCCGAAGGTCTGTATATACACAATGTGTTTCGGGTCTCCCGAAGGTCTGTATATACACACTGTGTTTCGGGTCTCCCGAAGGTCTGTATATACACAATGTGTTTCGGGTCTCCCGAAGGTCTGTATATACACAATGTGTTTCGGGTCTCCCGAAGGTCTGTATATACACACTGTGTTTCGGGTCTCCCGAAGGTCTGTAGGTCTGTATATACACAATGTGTTTCGGGTCTCCCGAAGGTCTGTATATACACACTGTGTTTCGGGTCTCCCGAAGGTCTTATACACACTGTGTTTCGGGTCTCCCGAAGGTCTGTATATACACACTGTGTTTCGGGTCTCCCGAAGGTCTGTATATACACAATGTGTTTCGGGTCTCCCGAAGGTCTGTATATACACACTGTGTTTCGGGTCTCCCGAAGGTCTGTATATACACACTGTGTTTCGGGTCTCCCGAAGGTCTGTATATACACAATGTGTTTCGGGTCTCCCGAAGGTCTGTATATACACACTGTGTTTCGGGTCTCCCGAAGGTCTGTATATACACACTGTGTTTCGGGTCTCCCGAAGGTCTGTATATACACACACTGTGTTTGTCCCGAAGGTCTGTATTCTGTGTCGGGTCTCCCGAAGGTCTGTATATACACACTGTGTTTCGGGTCTCCCGAAGGTCTGTATATACACACTGTGTTTCGGGTCTCCCGAAGGTCTGTATATACACAATGTGTTTCGGGTCTCCCGAAGGTCTGTTTCGGGTCTCCCGAAGGTCTGTATATACACAATGTGTTTCGGGTCTCCCGAAGGTCTGTATATACACAATGTGTTTCGGGTCTCCCGAAGGTCTGTATATACACACTGTGTTTCGGGTCTCCCGAAGGTCTGTATATACACACTGTGTTTCGGGTCTCCCGAAGGTCTGTATATACACACTGTGTTTCGGGTCTCCCGAAGGTCTGTATATACACACTGTGTTTCGGGTCTCCCGAAGGTCTGTATATACACACTGTGTTTCCCGAAGGTCTGTATATACACAATGTGTTTCGGGTCTCCCGAAGGTCTGTATATACACACTGTGTTTCCCGAAGGTCTGTATATACACACTGTGTTTCGGGTCTCCCGAAGGTCTGTATATACACAATGTGTTTCGGGTCTCCCGAAGGTCTGTATATACACACTGTGTTTCGGGTCTCCCGAAGGTCTGTATATACACACTGTGTTTCGGGTCTCCCGAAGGTCTGTATATACACACTGTGTTTCGGGTCTCCCGAAGGTCTGTATATACACACTGTGTTTCGGGTCTCCCGAAGGTCTGTATATACACAATGTGTTTCGGGTCTCCCGAAGGTCTGTATATACACAATGTGTTTCGGGTCTCCCGAAGGTCTGTATATACACACTGTGTTTCGGGTCTCCCGAAGGTCTGTATATACACACTGTGTTTCGGGTCTCCCGAAGGTCTGTATATACACACTGTGTTTCGGGTCTCCCGAAGGTCTGTATATACACACTGTGTTTCGGGTCTCCCGAAGGTCTGTATATACACAATGTGTTTCGGGTTTCCCGAAGGTCTGTATATACACACTGTGTTTCCCGAAGGTCTGTATATACACACTGTGTTTCCCGAAGGTCTGTATATACACACTGTGTTTCGGGTCTCCCGAAGGTCTGTATATACACACTGTGTTTCGAAGGGTCTCCCGAAGGTCTGTATATACACACTGTGTTTCGGGTCTCCCGAAGGTCTGTATATACACAATGTGTTTCGGGTCTCCCGAAGGTCTGTATATACACACTGTGTTTCGGGTCTCCCGAAGGTCTGTATATACACACTGTGTTTCGGGTCTCCCGAAGGTCTGTATATACACACTGTGTTTCGGGTCTCCCGAAGGTCTGTATATACACACTGTGTTTCGGGTCTCCCGAAGGTCTCCCGAAGGTCTGTATATACACACTGTGTTTCGGGTCTCCCGAAGGTCTGTATATACACAATGTGTTTCGGGTCTCCCGAAGGTCTGTATATACACACTGTGTTTCGGGTCTCCCGAAGGTCTGTATATACACACTGTGTTTCGGGTCTCCCGAAGGTCTGTATATACACACTGTGTTTCGGGTCTCCCGAAGGTCTGTATATACACAATGTGTTTCGGGTTCCCGAAGGTCTGTATATACACACTGTGTTTCGGGTCTCCCGAAGGTCTGTATATACACACTGTGTTTCGGGTCTCCCGAAGGTCTGTATATACACACTGTGTTTCGGGTCTCCCGAAGGTCTGTATATCCCGAAGGTCACACAATGTGTTTCGGGTCTCCCGAAGGTCTGTATATACACACTGTGTTTCGGGTCTCCCGAAGGTCTGTATATACACACTGTGTTTCGGGTCTCCCGAAGGTCTGTATATACACACTGTGTTTCTGGGTCTCCCGAAGGTCTGTATATACACACTGTGTTTCGGGTCTCCCGAAGGTCTGTATATACACACTGTGTTTCGGGTCTCCCGAAGGTCTGTATATACACACTGTGTTTCGGGTCTCCCGAAGGTCTGTATATACACGGGTCTCCCGAAGGTCTGTATATACACGGGTCTCCCGAAGGTCTGTATATACACACTGTGTTTCGGGTCTCCCGAAGGTCTGTATATACACACTGTGTTTCGGGTCTCCGAAAGGTCTGTATATACACACTGTGTTTCGGGTCTCCCGAAGGTCTGTATATACACATCCCGAAGGTCTGTATATACACACTGTGTTTCGGGTCTCCCGAAGGTCTGTATATACACACTGTGTTTCGGGTCTCCCGAAGGTCTGTATATACACAATGTGTTTCGGGTCTCCCGAAGGTCTGTATATACACACTGTGTTTTTCCCGAAGGTCTGTATATACACGAAGGTCTGGGTCTCCCGAAGGTCTGTATATACACACTGTGTTTCGGGTCTCCCGAAGGTCTGTATATACACACTGTGTTTCGGGTCTCCCGAAGGTCTGTATATACACACTGTGTTTCGGGTCTCCCGAAGGTCTGTATATACACACTGTGTTTCGGGTCTCCCGAAGGTCTGTATATACACAATGTGTTTCGGGTCTCCCGAAGGTCTGTATATACACACTGTGTTTCGGGTCTCCCGAAGGTCTGTATATACACACTGTGTTTCGGGTCTCCCGAAGGTCTGTATATACACAATGTGTTTCGGGTCTCCCGAAGGTCTCCCGAAGGTCTGTATATACACACTGTGTTTCGGGTCTCCCGAAGGTCTGTATATACACACTGTGTTTCGGGTCTCCCGAAGGTCTGTATATACACGAACTGTGTTTCGGGTCTCCCGAAGGTCTGTATATACACACTGTGTTTCGGGTCTCCCGAAGGTCTGTATATACACACTGTGTTTCGGGTCTCCCGAAGGTCTGTATATACACACTGTGTTTCGGGTCTCCCGAAGGTCTGTATATACACACTGTGTTTCGGGTCTCCCGAAGGTCTGTATATACACACTGTGTTTCGGGTCTCCCGAAGGTCTGTATATACACACTGTGTTTCCCGAAGGTCTGTATATACACAATGTGTTTCGGGTCTCCCGAAGGTCTGTATATACACACTGTGTTTCGGGTCTCCCGAAGGTCTGTATATACACACTGTGTTTCGGGTCTCCCGAAGGTCTGTATATACACACTGTGTTTCGGGTCTCCCGAAGGTCTGTATATACACACTGTGTTTCGGGTCTCCCGAAGGTCTGTATATACACACTGTGTTTCGGGTCTCCCGAAGGTCTGTATATACACAATGTGTTTCGGGTCTCCCGAAGGTCTGTATATACACACTGTGTTTCGGGTCTCCCGAAGGTCTGTATATACACACTGTGTTTCGGGTCTCCCGAAGGTCTGTATATACACACTGTGTTTCGGGTCTCCCGAAGGTCTGTATATACACACTGTGTTTCGGGTCTCCCGAAGGTCTGTATATACACTGTATATACACTGTGTTTCGGGTCTCCCGAAGGTCTGTATATACACACTGTGTTTCGGGTCTCCCGAAGGTCTGTATATACACACTGTGTTTCGGGTCTCCCGAAGGTCTGTATATACACACTGTGTTTCGGGTCTCCCGAAGGTCTGTATATACACTGTGTTTCGGGTCTCCCGAAGGTCTGTATATACACACTGTGTTTCGGGTCTCCCGAAGGTCTGTATATACACACTGTGTTTCGGGTCTCCCGAAGGTCTGTATATACACACTGTGTTTCGGGTCTCCCGAAGGTCTGTATATACACAATGTGTTTCGGGTCTCCCGAAGGTCTGTATATACACACTGTGTTTCGGGTCTCCCGAAGGTCTGTATATACACACTGTGTTTCGGGTCTCCCGAAGGTCTGTATATACACACTGTGTTTCGGGTCTCCCGAAGGTCTGTATATACACACTGTGTTTCGGGTCTCCCGAAGGTCTGTATATACACACTGTGTTTCGGGTCTCCCGAAGGTCTGTATATACACACTGTGTTTCGGGTCTCCCGAAGGTCTGTATATACACACTGTGTTTCGGGTCTCCCGAAGGTCTGTATATACACAATGTGTTTCGGGTCTCCCGAAGGTCTGTATATACACACTGTGTTTCGGGTCTCCCGAAGGTCTGTATATACACAGGTCTGTATACACAATGTTCGGGTCTCCCGAAGGTCTGTATATACACACTGTGTTTCGGGTCTCCCGAAGGTCTGTATATACACACTGTGTTTCGGGTCTCCCGAAGGTCTGTATATACACAATGTGTTTCGGGTCTCCCGAAGGTCTGTATATACACACTGTGTTTCGGGTCTCCCGAAGGTCTGTATATACACACTGTGTTTCCCGAAGGTCTGTATATACACACTGTGTTTCGGGTCTCCCGAAGGTCTGTATATACACAATGTGTTTCGGGTCTCCCGAAGGTCTGTATATACACACTGTGTTTACACACTGTGTTTCCCGAAGGTCTGTATATACACACTGTGTTTCGGGTCTCCCGAAGGTCTGTATATACACACACTGTGTGTTTCGGGTCTCCCGAAGGTCTGTATATACACAATGTGTTTCGGGTCTCCCGAAGGTCTGTATATACACACTGTGTTTCGGGTCTCCCGAAGGTCTGTATATACACACTGTGTTTCGGGTCTCCCGAAGGTCTGTATATACACACTGTGTTTCGGGTCTCCCGAAGGTCTGTATATACACACTGTGTTTCGGGTCTCCCGAAGGTCTGTATATACACACTGTGTTTCCCGAAGGTCTGTATATACACACTGTGTTTCGGGTCTCCCGAAGGTCTGTATATACACACTGTGTTTCGGGTCTCCCGAAGGTCTGTATATACACAATGTGTTTCGGGTCTCCCGAAGGTCTGTATATACACACTGTGTTTCGGGTCTCCCGAAGGTCTGTATATACACACTGTGTTTCCCGAAGGTCTGTATATCTCCCGAAGGTCTGTATATACACACTGTGTTTCGGGTCTCCCGAAGGTCTGTATATACACAGGTCTGTATATGTGTTTCGGGTCTCCCGAAGGTCTGTATATACACACTGTGTTTCGGGTCTCCCGAAGGTCTGTATATACACACTGTGTATTACACACTGGGTCTCCCGAAGGTCTGTATATACACACTGTGTTTCGGGTCTCCCGAAGGTCTGTATATACACACTGTGTTTCGGGTCTCCCGAAGGTCTGTATATACACACTGTGTTTCGGGTCTCCCGAAGGTCTGTATATACACACTGTGTTTCGGGTCTCCCGAAGGTCTGTATATACACACTGTGTTTCGGGTCTCCCGAAGGTCTGTATATACACAATGTGTTTCGGGTCTCCCGAAGGTCTGTATATACACACTGTGTTTCGGGTCTCCCGAAGGTCTGTATATACACACTGTGTTTCCCGAAGGTCTGTATATACACACTGTGTTTCCCGAAGGTCTGTATATACACACTGTGTTTCGGGTCTCCCGAAGGTCTGTATATACACACTGTGTTTCGGGTCTCCCGAAGGTCTGTATATACACACTGTGTTTCGGGTCTCCCGAAGGTCTGTATATCGGGTCTCCCGAAGGTCTGTATATACACACTGTGTTTCGAAGGGTCTCCCGAAGGTCTGTATATACACACTGTGTTTCCCGAAGGGTCTCCCGAAGGTCTGTATATACACAATGTGTTTCGGGTCTCCCGAAGGTCTGTATATACACACTGTGTTTCGGGTCTCCCGAAGGTCTGTATATACACACTGTGTTTCGGGTCTCCCGAAGGTCTGTATATACACACTGTGTTTCGGGTCTCCCGAAGGTCTGTATATACACACTGTGTTTCGGGTCTCCCGAAGGTCTGTATATACACACTGTGTTTCCCGGGTCTCCCGAAGGTCTGTATATACACACTGTGTTTCGGGTCTCCAAGGTCTGTATATACACACTCTGTGTTTCCCGAAGGTCTGTATATACACACTGTGTCTCCCGAAGGTCTGTATATACACACTGTGTTTCGGGTCTCCCGAAGGTCTGTATATACACACTGTGTTTCGGGTCTCCCGAAGGTCTGTATATACACACTGTGTTTCGGGTCTCCCGAAGGTCTGTATATACACACTGTGTTTCGGGTCTCCCGAAGGTCTGTATATACACACTGTGTTTCGGGTCTCCCGAAGGTCTGTATATACTGTATATACACTGTGTTTCGGGTCTCCCGAAGGTCTGTATATACACACTGTGTTTCGGGTCTCCCGAAGGTCTGTATATACACACTGTGTTTCGGGTCTCCCGAAGGTCTGTATATACACACTGTGTTTCGGGTCTCCCGAAGGTCTGTATATACACACTGTGTTTCCCGAAGGTCTGTATATACACACTGTGTTTCGGGTCTCCCGAAGGTCTGTATATACACACTGTGTTTCGGGTCTCCCGAAGGTCTGTATATACACACTGTGTTTCCCGAAGGTCTGTATATACACACTGTGTTTCCCGAAGGTCTGTATATACACACTGTGTTTCGGGTCTCCCGAAGGTCTGTATATACACACTGTGTTTCGGGTCTCCCGAAGGTCTGTATATACACACTGTGTTTCCCGAAGGTCTGTATATACACACTGTGTTTCCCGAAGGTCTGTATATACACACTGTGTCTCCCGAAGGTCTGTATATACACACTGTGTTTCGGGTCTCCCGAAGGTCTGTATATACACACTGTGAAGGTTCCCTGGTCTGTATATACAATGTGTTTGGTCTCCCGAAGGTCTGTATATACAGTGTCTGTGTTTGTCTCCCGAAGGTCTGTATATACACACTGTGTTTCGAAGGTCTGGTACACACTGTTTTTCCCGAAGGTCTGTATATACACACTGTGTTTGTCTCACGAAGGTCTGTATATACACAATGTGTGATTGGTCCCGAAGGTCTGTATATACACCTGTAAGGTCTCCCGAAGGTCTGTATATACACACTGTGTTTCGGGTCTCCCGAAGGTCTGTATATACACATCTGTGTTTCGGGTCTCCCGAAGGTCTGTATATACACACTGTATTAGCCTTGATCTTATGACACACTGTGTTTGGTCTCCCGAAGGTCTGTATATACACAATGTGTTTCGGGTCTCCCGAAGGTCTGTATATACACAATGTGTTTCAGGTCTGCCGAAGGTCTGTATATAGCTCACTGTGTTTCGGGTCTCCGAAGGTCTGTATGTACACAATGTGTTCGGGTTCCCGAAGGTCTGTATATACACAATGTGTTTCGGGTCTCTCCCGAAGGTCTGTATATACACAATGTGAGGTCTCCCGAAGGTCTGTATATACAATCATTGTTTCGGGTCTCCCGAAGGTCTGTATAAGAACATGCATTTCGATACGTAATTTTAGTCATTGACAAAGTCTGTATGTAGCTCAGTGGTACAGCGAAGGCCTGTGCTACACACTGTCGTTTTCCCGTCAGTGGACCCATTGGGCTATTTCTCGTCCCCGCCAGTGCTCTACAGATGGTGTACAGCAATCTTTATTGACCAAGAGCAGTTATGAATTTTACTAACTTAAAGATGGTCAGGTCGGCAACCATCAGATTTAGAATGATGTATTTCCAGCCCAACAATATTCATACTTATAAAAAAAAAATGCATTATAATAATTCTGGCATTTTGTTTCTTTGAAATTAAATTCATCTTTTTTAAATTTGGTGTCCATTTTTTTTTTTTTTTTTAAACTTGCAGCACCTCCAGTAATTCTGAAACTCCATATGATGCTCAGTTCTCTTTGATCACTAATGTCCAATTTGTAAAATTGGCCAAGGACATACAATTACCTGTATCAAATTTATGGCCTTCAATAAAATTGATGAATTTTGTCAAGATCAATAGAATGTAATCTTGGTCTTATTTAGCAAACGAATTTATAGAACCGGCCAAGTGATCTAATATGTTACTTTGACATTTACTTAAAGTGCTATGTTCCAGATCTTCCATGATGTGAAACGTCTTTTAAGGCTACTTGTCACAGTGGTTCTAGATGAAATAAAATTGCATACATTGTTTGCCCAGATGAAACTTAATTCTTTTTTACAACCACCACATTCACATTTATCACCAATCACAGGACTTGCGGTGTTCACTTCTTTATCAACAGTTGGGTGCACTTCGAACTTTGACCCAACCAGAAGTTATTTGGTTTAGTACTAACTAGAGGTCATGACCTAAAGTCAGCTGATAGACTGTGTCACACAGTATGACTGTAGGCCACATGCAAAAAGTGTGCACATGGTTCTTTTAATTCATATTTTTATAATTGAAAAAATATTTGTTGTCATTTGTCTGAATTCTCATAATCAATGTTAACTGCATAATTTAAAATTTTTATACTTTTGTTTAGCCTTGAATACATTTATATTGTGAGTGTAAACTTCACTGAGTTTCCTTTATAAATGACTAAATTTGGCTAAATCCATTTTGGTAAGTGATGACATCTTCCCTGGTCTTAAATCTGAGCATTTCCATATCTTGTTTAGTTATGTTAGAAGTATTTCTCTCTGATTTTTGTTCATTGATTTTGCGGTGTAATAAATAAAATACTATACTCGTTTCTGAAAGAGCCCGTTTATATTTCATCTCATGTGTTTTCGATCGTATATCACTCACTTACGCTGCTGATTGAAAACACACTCGTTGTAATATAAATGATCTCTCATTGGAACGTGTTTAGTATTTTATATGTATCTTTAGGAGTGACCAACTGACGAGGTTACAATAACCCAAAATGCTGAAACAAAAATTCACTTCTTTAATATATGGAAATGTGTATGGCATGTTTTGTAGGAATCTTTTGTTATTTTAAAAATATTTTTAACATTACTTTACTTGAGTATTACTTGATCACCATGATTTTTAAGTTAAGTCTGAACCCTGATTTATTTGTGTGTATGTTATAGGGATGACTCTGCTGGGCGGCCATGCTGCATTCCTCGGACCGGACGATATCCACCTTGGAGTGAATGAAAGCGTAAAAGACTCTGCTAGGTAACAACTGTTACAAGTAATATTTTATTCATTACTGAAAACTCATGGATAGACTTTTGAGGTTTAGAATAGAATATTGAGGTTTCTGAATGAGTAGACAAAAAGAAGTTTGACTGTATTTGTTTAATGACACCTCAGCACATTTTAAACCACGTGTAGGAATTTAGACCTGTGTCTAACATTTGGTAGTTGTATTTTTAGAGTACTCGCTTAAATGTTGTGTTTTGTATTCTAAAATGCATATCTTTTATTTGCACATTTGACTGTGACGTTTTTATTGTATCTAGAGTACTCATTTGAATGAGATGTTTTTACCATATTCTAGAGTGATGACTAAAATAAGAGTGCTGACTTGAATGTGATGTTTATATTGTATTCTAGAGTGGTCACTCAAATGATGTGGTCACTCAAATGATGTTTTTACTATATTCTGTGCAGACTCAAATACGATGTTTTATTTTTACTATATTCAAAAGTTCTGACTAAAATGTTATCTTTTACTATATTCTAGAGTACTTGCTTGAATGTGATGTTTGTACTATATTTTATAGTATTTTACTATATTTTGACTTGAATGGAGTGTTTTTGCTATATACTAGAGTACTGGCTTAAATTTTATGTTTTTACTATATTCTAGAGTACTGGCTTGAATGTGATATTTTTATTACATTCTAGAGTACTGACTTGAATGTTATGCTTTTTACTGTATTCTAGAGTACTAACTTAAATGTGATATTTTTACTGCATTCTAGAGTACTGGCTTAAATTTTATGTTTTTACTATATTCTAAGTAGATTACTAACTTGAATGTGAAGTTTTTACTCTATTCTAGAGTGTTGACTAGGATGTGTGATCTCATCCTGGCCCGTGTGTATAGCCAGAAGGATCTCGATGACCTGGCTGAAGAATCATCTGCACCGGTCATCAGCGGTCTGTCTGACCTCTACCATCCTCTCCAGATTCTAGCAGACTTCTTAACTCTACAGGTGTCTCAACATTTTGATTTGCAACATTTAGTTTCAACAGACTGTTTTTGAAACGTGCTTATAAAACTGCAGTCTAGCCACTCGGATACAAGCTAGACTTTGCATCATACAAACTGAAATCACCTTTAAAGCAGTGTTTATTCATCAGTATAAACCATGATTCGTTGTCACTATAATTATACTTGACCCTTTCACACTGAGTTTAAAGGTTAATTTGAAACAGTAAAACAGATAATTATTAAAAAGGAGTTAAACATGTTAAAGGGACATACCCTAGTTTTTAAAGACTAAGGCATATTTTTGACTATTATAGCCATTTTTGATAACTGAAATCATATTTTACTTAGATTTTATGGTTTAGATGATCAATTTCTGTACATTCGAAGTGCTGTTGGTCATCCTGGTGTTTTTAATATCACAAAATGTATTTCTCATATTTTTAGAAATGCACATGCGTCTGAGAAGTAACAGTTATGGAGTCGAGTTTTAGTCTTCTTTTTTTTTTTAGGGTATTTGACCATTTCAAAGTCACTCAATTGTAACTTTATCCAAATGTGTTTCAGGTTTGTAGATTAACTAAATTTAGTGTTAATTTTCACAGGTTGAAACTAGGGTCTGTCTCTTTAATTTGTTGTTGGATTTTGACTGTGATGTTTTTTTTCTCTCTGGAACACTTTAGACTTTGGACACCTACACAGACTGAAGATAGCCTGGCTTTAAACATATCTGAAACATTGTGTTAATTTGTTGTTAGATTTTGACTGATGGTTTTTTTTCTGTCAGGAACACTTTGGTTACCTGCGTGGACTGAAGATAGCCTGGGTTGGTGATGGCAACAACATCACTCACTCACTCATGATGGGTTGTGGCAAACTCGGCATTGATCTCTCCGTGGCAACGCCTAGGGTAACAGTTTGCTTTATATTGTCACTGTACAGTGTCTTAGAGAAATGGGATATCTCTGTGATTCGTTATACAGTGAAACCTCTCAAAACCTGACCCTCTGTAAACCGGAATTCCTCCCAAAACCGGACATTTGTTATGGTCCTTTTTTAAAAATCAGTACAGAACTTAACCTCTTTAAACCAGATGCCTCTTAACACCAGATGTTTTACTTGGCCCTGAGGGTGTCCGGTTTAAAGGGATTTCACTGTATCTATTTTCGCCCAGACTTTAACTTGTGTGTCACCATTGTCATATACCTAGAGAAAGGTATATGGGAACACTTGGTATTGGAGACCAGATATAATTCACTGGTAGTGTCGTAAAGTCTGTATAAAAGACAAAAATATAATGTGGTATTGAACGTCAGTAACGTGGTATTGACTATGTGGTTTTTTTCAAAGTAATTTTCATCTTTAACAGAAGATCAATCCTCTAATTTTGACTTATTCCCACTAAGCCTGTGTAAAAATATAAACTACAGAAATGTTTATTTTGTTTCTGTTTAAGGGTTATGAATGTGATCCAAAAGTTACCCAAGACATGATTAATCTTGCAAGCAAGGTTTGTGCACTGTATTCTTTTCTTTATTCCGATACTCACTGTTTTACACCCAATAGCCGATGTGTATTTCTGTGCTGGGGTGTCATTAAACATTCATTCACGTTGGTTTCTTATTCTACATATTGATCATATGTGGATTTTACTTCATGTTTTGTGACTGCTAATAAATCTTCGTTTTGTCCCTTTTTTCATTCACTTTTCAGGTGCGGCACAGCATAAAAAAATAGTGGTATGGATCGAGGTTGCCAGACTCTCCTTTCAAATTCACCTGTGAAGGACATTCTCACAAATATAACAAATATAACCCACAAAAAAAGTCTGCACCACCCCTGCTTTTTCTTTACCACTTCAGCTGTAATTAATAAGTAAAGTTTGAATTAAACCAGTGTTCAATAGCTTGTGTAAGCTGAACATGTTTAATTCAATTTGGTTTGGTTTTGCTGAAGATACTAACATTTTCTGAAGAAATATTCAGATATGTTTTAATCACATGGTTTCAGTAAGATTAAACCATTATTTTTTGTTTTCAATCTGACAGAGTTTTGATATCCTATTTCTGGTGTCCTATACTATAATGATGACCATACATTACAGAATGATATGCAGTTCCACACGACAAATGATCCCCTGGAGGCTGTATACCGAGCTAATGTGATCGTCACGGATACGTGGATTAGTATGGGCCAGGAGGAGGAGAAGCAGAAAAGACTGAATGACTTTGCAGGATATCAAGTCACTAGAAAGGTTGGTTTATAAATTATGAAAAACTATTACAGCATTTGTTGAAACCTAGAGAGAAAAATTATGTTTCATTTATATGTTATTGACCACATAAAACTTAAAAATATATCCAAATGGAAATACAGTCAAACCTGTCCTAGTGGCCACCTGTAATCACCGGTCCCCTGTAATCAGCAGTCACCTGCCTTAAGCGGCCACTTTTTTCCCTCCCAAACAATTTACATGTAAATGAGCACTCACCTGTCTGACGTGGCCAGCGGCCACCTAATTTCTAAATCTGATCCCAAATTGCTAAAATACCTGTATTAAGTGGCCACATTAAATGTTTACTGTTATATAAAAGGGATATTTTAACAACAGCGATAAGGTGTAGCAAATAACAGATCTTCACACCTTCAGGAATACTAATACCCATTCATGTGTGGAGATCCATTAGTAGTTTTGATTGTATTTGCAAGATACAAAATCTCTACAGGATGAGCATGGCCATTTTCCGTATCATTCTGCTATATCACTTGAAAGTTAATTTGTCTGATAACAAAACTCTTCTTCAGAAGATTTTCTTCATTATTGTATTTTCTTATTATTAGATGCTGAAAGAAGTGCACAATGACTGGGTGTTTCTTCACTGTTTACCACGGAAACCAGAGGAAGTTGATGATGATATATTCTACGATAAACATTCAATTGTCTGGCAGGAGGCAGAAAACAGAAAATGGACAGTTATGGTAGGCTTGTCAATGAATCTCCTTGCTGAAACATTCTCACAGTAGTAGCTGAATGCCATCCTAGCCTCGTACTGTTCGTAGTGATATTGGTCAACTGATAATTCTTTAGAAAAAAACTGAATACAAAATTTAGTATTTAGCTAATGAATATTTACCTAAAGAAGTACCTTTTAAAGATTTTTTAGACTAAATATTGCAGATTCCGGAATATTATATTTAAAAAAAATAAGAATAAAATCAGAAACATATAAACATCAAGTAAGCTTCAGTAAATAATTATATTAAAAGAGTCTTTGAAAGGTGTATGTCTGACAATATGTTTCCAGTTTTCTGCATTTTGGTTTTCATTGCCTTGAGGGGCGGAACGTAGTCCAATGGTAAGGCGCTCGCTCTATGCGCTGTCAGTGTGGAATCGATCCCTGTCAGTGGGCCCATTGGGCTATTTCTCGTTCCAGCCAGTGCACCACGACTGGTATATCAAGGTCGTGGTATGTACTACCCTGTCTGTGGGATGGTGCATATAAAAAATCCCTTGCTGCTAATCAAAAAGAGTAGCCCATGAAGTAGCGTCAGCGGGTTTCCCCTCTCAATATTTGTGTGTCTAATGCCATATAACCATAAATAAAATGTTTTGAGTGCGTCGTTAAATAAAACATTTCTTTCTCTTTCTTTCCATTACCTTGAATGCATTTACTTACAATTATCTATCAATGTGATGAATCTGTTATATATTTTTTATAATTAACACATTGTAACTTAATTAACTCCGTTCATCTTCAGGCTGTGATGCTGCATTTACTAACAGACTACACTCCTGCCAGCTACATACCAAAGTTCACCCGAGGGGAATGATAACAGTTCTGATTCTTCAGATCAAATCCAGAAACATCCAGGGGAAACGAAGGGGAAATGCTGAATATTACTACAAATATATTCTTATAAAATATGCAAATGCTTGAAAAAACGTATATTTTTTATTCAGTGATTACACACGATGAAAAACTATTCTTTTTTTCCTTTCTATGATACATCGAGTCAAAAGCTGCCACTGCCAATCAAAAATGTGTTTTCACAGTGAGACTTGGTATTGCGATCTTCCCGTCCCAACCATTGCCTGACAACTGGTATATCAAAGGCTGTGGTATGTGCTGTCCTGTTTGTGGGAAATTACATATAAAAGATCCCTTGCTACTACTAAAATGAAAAAATGGAGCAGGTTTCATCTAAGACTTTGTGTCAAAAGTTACCAAAAGTTTGACATCCAATTGCCGATGATTAGTAAATCCATGTGCTCTAGTGGTGTCGTTAAATGATACAAACTTTGGTATTGTGATCTGTAACATGCAGTGTCAATCTTTGGAAGTGTGCATAGTGGGGGAGCAGTCATTGACCCAATCTCGAACAAATTCCTGCTGGTTTTCAGGCAAAGCTTGTGAAATCTCGGGAATTGTTGTGGCATTTTGGATGACAAATAATAATGTGCTGCATCTCTAAAGCCGTGAACACCCTATGAGAGCAGGCATGTGTGCAAAACATTTAGTGGGTGGGAATCTAGACTGGTGGGTAAAGTTTTTTAGTGGGGTTGGGTCATACTCCCCCAGAAAATACATTAAAAACAAAACATTTGCTTGGAGCAGGTTGTGTGTTTGAATCCCCCATTTAACATGATGTGATGGTAGTACTAAACCAAATAACTTCCGGCCCGGTCAAAGTTCAAGATGCACCCAACTTTTGATAGAGAAGTGAACACCGCAAGTCCTGTGATTGGTGATAAATGTGAGTGTGTTGGTTGTAAATAAAATAGTTTCATCTGGGCAAAAAATGTATGCAATTTTATTTAATCTAGTGCTTGAAATATACCTGTAGAAAAAAGTCCTCCCAATTTTGTGCAGAACTAGGGTATTTATAGACCCTACCCGTTATTTCAGAAATGAGCAGCTTGACCCCCATTTTTTTCTGATTCACTTTAAGGTGAGGGGTGGTAGTATTTATATCTGTGGTGTTTATGTCGATTGATACGCTGCAGGTAGGAGTTTTAGTCACATATGTTAGTATTGTGTTCTATGGGATTTGATTTGAAACAGCATACCTATCTGCACCTGTGTCTGGATAGGTATGGATTGAAACAACCATACCATTATGTAATACAGGTTGCACTATGAAATCACACACTGAACCATTTGTTTCTCTTAATGATAAACCATTTAATTAATACCTCTTCACTGATTTCATTATAGATGTGGAGCTTACGATAAACCAGTTTTATCTCTGTGTAGATATATGTAGTTTGTGAACAGTTTTCCTCCTTAGTGTGTTCATTTGAAACATCCATACTTCTTCCTTTAGAAGTCAAATTTATAGTCTTGCTTGCTATGCCACATACTTCAAAGCCCCAACTAAGTTCTAACTTACTTTCTATTGTATTTAAAACCTCTGTGATTGATTTATTTTTAAAAAATCTATTTTTATTTTTATTTATTTTTAATCCTTTTAAAATGTTTACAAAGTGGAACCCGGATTCTGCCTAGTAGCAAAAGTCTTTATTTTGTGAATTGGATGTGGGTTTTTTTTACAAACAATATTTAATCATTCGATATTCATTACAACTTTAAAAAAGAGACTCTTTTTTTCTCCCAGAGCATTTCTTATCAGATATTTACGCGAATCTCAGAACATAAAGAATCTCATTCTGAAGGAGTCGTTAAGAGGGTAGATGACCAGTATGTAATACAAAATGTCTCTTTACTTGCTCAAGCATTTACATTCACAAGAAAGAAAGAAAATCACAATGTTGAATGAATAATCAATTTTCATATAATTTCATGCATTTATTGTTTTGCTTATTAATGGATTTCTTGGTATACAATTACTTGGTGCTTGGTATCGGGCTGTTATTTTGTGCTTTACATCAGGTTTTGCCATAAATTATTTGGTGCATTCTTGTGTTTTGTTATTTGTGACAACAGGTTCCTTTGCAACGTGCAACAATTTTATAAAGGAGTGGGGCTATGAGTTCTATTGTTGGGCGACAGGAAAATATAAAAGTGGGGGTGGGGTGTGAAAGAGGTGTGATTGGTATAGCATGGCCCCCAGGAGATAATGCTTCTTATAATCTTGATTGGTCAAATTTTAATCACAAGACAATAGTTTGTTACATCACTGTGTTTGTTTTGGCGCTAAACCTATCATTAGTGATGTCACATCACTGCCATTCTGCTAGTTAACGAGTCTGCCACTGCCAAATATAGTGATATTAAACCCACATTACTGACATTGTTTACAACTGTTGCAAATGATAATGGATGATAAAAAGAATACCCCCCTCCGTGTCTTGTGATATAATTTATCAGCACTTGTTGATAAAAGTATAAAAATCCTATACTTTTATCAACTCGTGCTGATAAATTATATCACAAGACACAGAGGGGGAGTATCCTCCCATTTTTCAGCAGTGCACATTGTTTTAGATATATAGTATTAGTTGCTGCCAGAAATTTGAAATGTATATTTGTTGATTAATGACACTAGAAGTATGAATTTTCAAAGCAGAATTACAACTCCAGTTTTCAAGGGGAGGGATTGAGGTGGTTCACTTGTAGAACTGGCCCACCTTGGTGGACCCTTTCTTCAACTGTTTTTTTCCTATCCCAACCAGAGCTCCATGGGTTGGGTTTGTGCTGTCATGTTTGTAGAAAAGTGCATATAAAAGATTCCTTACTACTAATGAAAAACGTCTCTGGGTTTTTTTTTATTGAAAAATCATCTGGTGATTAATCAATGTACTCTAGTGGTATTGTTAAAGCACTAATTTTCAAACTTGTAACGGTCTTGGTATTTTAATATTGACTCTCTCTTTACAGTATATTTGTGATGATCAGTCTGAAAAAACGTTTTAATTAGTCGTTTTTGAACATTTATAGGAAATGTTTTATTTAACGATGCACTCAACACATTTTATTTATGGTGATATGGTGTCGGACATATGGTTAAGGACCACACAGATACATGTACATGTATTGAGAGAGGAAACCCACTGTCACCACTTTGTGGGCTACTCTTTTTCGATAAGCAGCAAGGGATCTTTTATATGCACCATGCCACAGACAGGATAGCACATATCACGGCCTTTGATATACCAGTCGTGGTGCACTGGCTGGAACAAGAAATAGCCTAATGGGCCCACCGACAGGGATCGATCGTAAACTGACCGCGTATCAAGCGAGTGCTGTACCACTGGGCTACGTCATTGAAATTGGATACAATTGCCACAGTATAACTACCCACATCATTTGTTAAGAGCCATCTCGGGTACCAGTTGGGGAGCGCAAACAGAGGCAATGCTTATGGTTTACAAAGCATGCATAATCTCCAGAATTAGATTATGGAGCCCAAGCCTACAGTTGCACCGCCCCCAAACTGTTACATAAATTAGATGTTATTCAAAACCAAGCTCTTAGAATCATAGCTAAAGTTCCATCAAATACCAGCGGACAGAGCTTAGAAGTTGAGTTTAACATTATGCCACTGAAATATCGTCGCAATCTTGAACATCTTAATTATCATCTAAAAAACCACTCTCTTAAACTAGATCACCCAGTTCAGGAACTCGCTCCTATCGTAGCTAAACCAGGACTAGTATTCAAAACCAATCAAAATCTTAATGATTCTTTTGCCACTAAAGCTAGTAAAATAGAAATAGAAGTAGAAGTAGGTATAGATAACACGCCAGTGGCACTATACCATATCAATCAGCCAGTCGAGTGCCACACACCATATCTAATTTAAAAAGCTACGGATTCAACTCCATTTCCACCATTTAAGAAAATCCTGTCTGTGTACAAAAACAAAGACCAGAACAAGAGATAAGATATATATTACACATTTATTGCTGTATACAAATACTATTATATTCACAGGTCACATGATTCAAACATGTAACTAATCACATGCTTTATACTATTTTTACACAGACTTGACATGTTAGCACCCTTGGGTACCGTGGTTTTTAATTACAAAAAAACTTGGTCACCATTATCAGTTTACATCTGTGGACATAAGTAAAAAATAACTGTAATATCCGTTGGACACATAATATCCGTTGGACACATGAAGTGAAAGCACTAGTATAGAAAATACAAAATATGTCCAGCACGTCCTCACTGAAATACTTTGTTAAAACCCATGTTAATATAGACTAGATTATTCACTCTTCATATTTAAAGTGAAAACCAAATATTAACATTTATTTTGTTCTTCCATCTAGATACAAAAATATTAGCTCTCCTTGAATATAAATTCCAGATAGTCAAAGGTACTGTTTTATCAAAAGAATTAAATCATTAATATTATTACATTTAAAAGTCTCCGAGAAAATTAGTATTACTGTTTATTTTGTTCTTTTTTCGTCTAGACCTAGAAATAACTCTCACTGAATATAAATTCTAGATAATCAAAGGTAATGTTTTATCAAGAGAAGCAAATTATTGCTATTAAAACATTTAAGACACCAATGACTTTCTTCTACTGTGTGTTAAAATAGTACTAAGCCAAAAAGACCACCATTTGTGTTAAGCACAGGTACCATTTGCAGCACCATTAATGATGTTTAAAGCCATTTGTTTTTACCACTAATGTTAAAACAAATCCTTGTTATATGAAGACCCAAACTTCCATTTATGAATTTCAAACATTTACTGAAAACATGGGTAATATAATGCTGCCTTTCTTATTCATGAGTACTGAAATGTTTTCCTTATTTTTGAAATCTTGTTATTTTCAATACCAAACTGGTTATTTAAATGTTGGTTTCTGTTCAGCTAGGACAAATATATATATCTATATATATCTATATATATATATATATATATATATATATATCTATATATTAATGTTATACAATTTTACATATTAATTCATATCTGAAATATTAAAAAAAACCCTGGGAATCAAAAAACTAAAATGAAAAATGGTAAACACAATGTACATTTGAATTTGATTCACAGTATATCATAATTAAAATTATGGACATCTCCTGTTGTACAAAAACAAATAAAATAATCTATGCCAAAATAGTTTACGAACTAACCATGTGCTGTAAAATATTACAATTTCTGTTTTTAATGCAGACTTTTTAACATTTTCTATAGCTTCACAAACTGACATGATCACATACTAACCTCATGACCATAAATATCTAAAATGCATTGCATTTTAATAAAATATTTTCTGGAAACAGAATGTTTTCACTAAAAACATTTGTAGCAAAATGAACTTAAATAGTGCAGAAAGAATACAAAACAAAACAAGAAAAACAAACAAGTACAATTGTGTTATAAAAATGCAGACCACTATACTGTATAAATGAATCAAACGGACGAGTGGATGAGTTTTGAAACCGTGTTTTTAATGGCTTATACATGTGGCCGAGTGATGTTAAAATGCAGTTATTTTATTATGTCAGTACATGTACATGTATGTTAGCTTGACCAAGAGAGTCAAGTCAACTCATAATATCAATATATACACATGTATTTGAAGCTTATAAATCAAGAGCTTTAAATTTACATGTGATCCAAGTTTGAGTAATTTGTTTTTGGATACAAATCAAATATTCTATAAATTTGGTCGATATAGCCATAATGCACCTTTTTTTTTTTGCAATCTATTTAAATTAGTACAACTTATTCCAACTTTATTTGGGCTATAGACTATATTACTATAATCATCTTATTATGTAAATATACTAATTATTATGATGATTAACCTGATATAAATAATGGTAATTGGATAATGGTTAATTCTTCATACATTTGCATAACAATTATACTCACAACCAGTTTTTTGTATTGACATACAAAGGCATAAGTGGCACTTTTAAAGATGGTTACATGTATTTCCAATGACAGACAAAACATGGGGAGGGGTGGCAAGATTCCTTCTTGTTTTTATATCGACACATGCATTTTAAACAGTTTTCCCCCCGAGACATCTTGGCTGGGTTTTTTCCATGACATTAGAATTTTGTTAAACTGCTTGTTTTTTTGCCATATGAAAGATGTTTTTGGAACACATTGGTATGCAAAAGCCAGTAGAATATTTTATGTTATAAGATCATTTAAGAACATAAAAACAGGGGTGGGACAGGAATCGTAAAACTGGAAAAATTGGCTCTGTATTGTGTCTCCAAAGATACACAACCAATGTATGTGGGGAGGGGTGGGGAAAGAGAGGTGCCATTCTTTCAAACATGTAAAGACTGTCATTATGGCATTCTTTCAAACATTTAAAGATCTTAATCTACAATAAGATCAAATTATCCTTATGATAGACTAAAACAGTTTTTTTAAAAATCATGCAATCAACAAGCAAAAATAATTTGTATAGTCATTATCTATAGCTTAATATTTCATCTTTTTAATCAAAAAGAAAGAAATCATAAAAAGATGTAAGCACAGACTTGACTGTTATCGATCCATATAGTGACAGATTTTTATCCAATCATTTTGTCAACTATCCACGTCAGAACAACGAACAAATCATGCTAGCGTATTAAAACAACTGTTCACAACAGTTTCCCCTCCCTCCCGACTTCATAACAAAATATCTACACACAACCTTGTTTAAATAAATGCACTTGAGTACTTTGGTCAGAATGACAAACACATTTGGTGTCGGCTGCATCTGTCTTGTTGAAGGCCAAGTATTACAAAAATATTCTCAATGAAGAACTCTATGAAGATAAGAAATCGGCATGAGACTATATACGAGGTCTCTATTCTTGAATGTCAGTAAAAGTAAAAAATCCTCAGTGCATCATCATCATCAGTAGTTTTAAATTTAGTTGGTATTCAAAAGTCAAATGCCATGTGGCATTCTTCTTGGAATTCTATCAATATTCTGTAATGTAATGATAATAGCAGGTACATTGTTAATGAGGAAAAGTGGAGTTCACTCCTGGCCCTTTCCGTCTACATAAATGTCAGCGCCTGTCTGAAGAGTAAAAATCAATGATCTTGGAGATTAACTGCCAGGTGATGTCAATGATGAGTAATAGTCTTTGTACACTAGCTCTTCCAGGTTTGGCTGGCCGCTTTAATGTGGTTTAGAAATGGTTGTTAATGCAACAGTTTGAGCATGTAACAGTGGTCGGACATCCCTCGGGATGTCGTAATATCGTGGAAGTGTGGATTGATTATTGATGACGTGCTGGTGATGAATCTAGATGGGCTTGTCTTTCCCATCCTCGGGATTGGCCACTCCATCTTCGTTGGTCATCACCGTGACAAGGGTACCCACCTCCTTACCCACTTGACCAGCCAGGTGGAACAGATTGCCCACATTGTTGGGGCCTACAAAATAAGACAGAAAAAAAGATAAAAAAGAGTTATCAGATTACTTGAGCATGAAAAAGAAAACTTGAAACAATTAAGTCTGATGGACTAACATAAAATTCCCAATAAAAGAATGTTGCAGGTGTTGTCACCTAGTGTACCAGTTACGTGACTACAGTCTACAAGACTATCATGTGAATGTGTTGTGTTAACAAATGTTGTTATATGATTATTTTCCCATATAAAAGTAAACTTGAAACAAATTAAGTCTGCTTCCAATAAAAAAATGGTGCAGGTGTTGTCACCCAGAATTTACTTGGCTCTGGGCCCTGTTCCACGAAAGGATCTTAGCGCTAAGATCACCTTAAGTGCATATGTTAGCTTGGCAATTACAGTGATCTTAGGGCTAAGATTGCTTCGTGGAACGGGGTTCAGATCTATAAGACTGTTGTGTGAAAGTCTTTGTGTTAATAAATGTAGAAGGAATTGAAGTCTGATAGACTCTCATAAATTTCCCAGTAAAAGAATGTTGCAGGTGTTATTTGACTATGGTCTACATGAGTATCATGTGAATGTGTTATGCTAACAAATGTTGTTATACGATTATTTTCGCCTATAAAAGTAAACTTGAAACAAAAGAAGTCTAATGGACTCATATAAATTTCCAATAAAAGAATGTTGCAGGTGTTGTAATCTAGTGTACAACTGACTTGGCTTAGGTATACAAGACTGTTGTGTGAATGTTTTTGTGTTAGTAAATGTAAAAAGAAGTTTTGTTTATGGTGTACATGGAAAGAACTCTGATCAGAGATGGAAATTATTTGAAAAACTTCATGGACCAAGGAAAGGACCAGTTTTCAAGTAAAACCAAAATCCAGAAACATCTGCAAAATGTCACACCTAAGGAGTTTGCATTAATGCACTTGTATTGTTTCAATAAATAGGTTTTAATGAAGTCAGTCATTGAGAAAATGAAACGATGATACAAATGTACCTTTAGTTCTGTCCACACTGAAAGAATTTCCTTCTCCGAGAATATCACTGAGTTCCTCGTCATGACTCGAGTTCATCAGATTGGTGCCTGAAACAGAAACTTAGTATTAACACTAATCTTAAGAGTACTGCTAAAGCAATACATGTCCCCTACCAGGCACAACTAATTTTTGTATCTCCTAAGTTCAAGGGATATAACCCTGTCAAAAATGGGTATATTTGAGTTCAGTATCGATATGTAAAACAGACAGAGAGATGGATAGAAACAAAATATATATTCCCCTCTGGTTGGACTTGCAGTGGCCTAATAAACATCAACATCATTACAGCTTGTTACTGTGAAAATTTACTCTAAATAGAAATATTTGCATGATGTGGAAATATTTACTGGCCTACCATGGCCAACATAATTTTGTAAATCTGCTACTTTTAAGAGACAAAACATTCGTCAAAAATGGGCCAATCCTCATAAACTTGATATTTATTTAACTCTTTATAATAAAGGTATACACAAAATATTTCATCTCAGTATCTTAATGCATTGCACCAAATAATTCGGACAAATTAGCTATATGTGGGACAGATGGAGACTCATCCACTCCGATTGAACGGTAGGGGACTAATAATTGATCAAAACAGACTTGATTTTGTCTAAAATTCTGAAAACAGACAGGAAGATATAATGTATATAAAGACACACATACCTGACACATGTCCATTCCCATTCATCTGCGGGGTGGACTCGAGGTTCGGCGTGAAGCGGTATCGTGCCGGCCCGCCCGGTAGAGAACTCACAGACGAGGATGGTGTGGTCATGGGGCTGTCGCGAGACGACGAGTTCACCGACATCGGTGTGCGCGGATCCTGGGGCTGAAATCAATCAGTAACAGAAATGTCAACAAAACTCCCACACAATTTAATAAATAATAAAAACAGGTTCTTTTTAAAGTGCATTCCATCACACAACTAATACATCAAGCTGTGTTGTAAATTCAATAAAATCATAATGATTTTGATTGTACTCGGAATGATAAGAATAATTAAAGTTAAAGTTTGTTTTGTTTAACAACACCACTAGAGCACTTTGATTTATTAATCATCGGCTATTTGATGTCAAACATTTGATAATTCTGAGAGAAAAACTTGCTACATTTTTCCATTAATAGCAAGGGATCTTTTATATGCATCATCCCACAGACAGGATAGCACATACCATGGGACCTTTGATATACCAGTTGTTGTGCACTGGCTTAATGATGTAAAAAGTCAACATAACACAAACTATAAATCATAAAAGCTATTTTCCTATAGTGCATTCCGGCACACCCCTAATGAATTATGTAGCATACAATTAAGCTGTATTGTAAATTCCATTAAATCATAATTTATTTAGGTTCTACTCAGAATGGTAAGGATAATTGTAACCTTTGGCTAACAGCTAATTACAAGCATGCTATTACAACACGACACAACATGAGAACACAACCAGTTACACATTGTTTCAGCTTGCAGTAACATCCTGTATATTAACAATGATTTGTATGACAACTCATTACCAAGTATAATATAGTTTTAGTGTTTCAATGTATTAAAAAAATTGCTGTTTTTAGCTATCTGCACTGCACCCCCATTTTGAAGCAACATTTACTGGCTTATGCATAAGTGCTCATCCACTAATGTCTATGTAAAAACATACAAAAAATAAAAAATAATATAAAATAAAATAAAATAAAAAATAAATATAAATAACAACAAAAAACACTAAGTATCAACATAAAATCTTAAGAAATGCCAAAATAAAAAGGCAGAAATAGAAACTTACCTTGATTTTGACAACCATGTTTGTTCAGCACAGATTACCGACAAGAGACTTTTAAACTTCTAACAATGTTTTTATGAACTCCCTCTAATAACCTCCGCCAAGAAAATGAACTGTAAGGCTCAATGTTCTTTTACCGACTCTTAGAAACCCCACCAAGACCTATCAGAACATGTCGATCTTCAAAGAAAATGAGTGAAATGAGATTGAAAAATATTTTTTTTTATCTTTTTTAAAATGAGAGCTACACCTGACCCATGCAGTTCTGTCAGATGTGCACCAGGTCATTCAAGTAAACAGATAAGAAACTCACAGCTGGGTCATGGGGAAGATAACTCCCTGCATTGGTCATGCATCATTTAACGAGGATTTTCAGTGTAATTTGATACAGATGCACAGACATCCCGTGGTAACTAAGTTCCAGAAATAGGTCTTTAGATATGTGGTAAGTAATCCGGGAATATGTAACACCCTGTGGAGTGTTCAATTGGGTTTGCGGTTATCTTGGAAAGTAGGCCTATAAGATTGGACAATCTTTTAAACTGTACAATCAGAATCTGAATAGATGCCAAATTTCAAAATGTATTTCAAGTTATATTCATTAGTTAACTAAGAATCTTCTAGAAATTTAATACTAGTAGTACATATATATCACCAAACGGAACTAATTTTTAATAATAAAAATAAATAAAATGTTTTTGATAAATATATTTTAACTTGATTAAAACTTTTGCAGCTCATAAAAATAATGAAAATTATTATGTAACTTCCTAATTTAACCCCTGTGATATACTTTAAGTGATGTATATTCCATATATTATATTCATATATTTTATTTATTAAACATTATTAGAACTGCATATGGAAACACAGTGTACAAATAATTAGCTTCATATTTGTTTTGCTTGGGATCGATCCCTGTTGGTGGACCCATTGGGCTATTTCTTGTTCCAGCCAGTGCCCCACAACTGGTGTAACAAAGGCCGTGATATGTACTATCCTGTCTGTGGAATGGTGCATATAAAAGATCCCTTGCTGCTAATCGAAAAGAGTAACCCATGAAGTGGCGACAGCAGGTTTCTTCTCTCAATATCTGTGTGGTCCTTAACCATATGTCTGACGCCATATAACCGTAAATAAAATGTGTTGAGTGCGTCGTTAAATACACCATTTCTTTCTTTCTTTCTGCTTCATATTTCAAACAATTTTACACCAATTTCAACAATTGATATAATTGCTTTTTACTTCTAGCCAATGATTAAAAAACACTGACCCACTATCCTGGAACCTTAATTGGATATAAGCATAAAATAAACTAAAATTAATGAATAACCTGATCTAAATTGATCTAAAATCTGTTGTAACTGCACTTCTACATGTAGGATGGTTGTAAAGTTGACTAACCCTATCTAAGAGCTGCCGTAACCGGTACAACTATACTTGCACACAAAGGACACTTGTACAGGTAACTAACCTGATCTAAGAGCTGCCGTAACTGCTATGACTATACTTGTACATGAAGGACAGTTGTACAGATAACTAACCTGATCAAAGAGCTGCCGTAACTGCTATGACTATACTTGTACATGAAGGACATTTGTACAGATAACTAACCTGATCTAAGAGCTGCCGTAACTGCTATGACTATACTTGCACACAAAGGACACTTGTACAGATAACTAACCTGATCTAAGAGCTGCCGTAACGGCTATGACTATACTTGTACATGAAGGACATTTGTACAGATAACTAACCTGATCTAAGAGCTGCCGTAACGGCTATGACTATACTTGTACATGAAGGACAGTTGTACAGATAACTAACCTGATCAAAGAGCTGCCGTAACTGCTATGACTATACTTGTACATGAAGGACATTTGTACAGATAACTAACCTGATCTAAGAGCTGCCGTAACTGCTATGACTATACTTGCACACAAAGGACACTTGTACAGATAACTAACCTGATCTAAGAGCTGCCGTAACGGCTATGACTATACTTGTACATGAAGGACATTTGTACAGATAACTAACCTGATCTAAGAGCTGCCGTAACGGCTATGACTATACTTGTACATGAAGGACAGTTGTACAGATAACTAACCTGATCTAAGAGCTGCCGTAACTGCTATGACTATACTTGTACATGAAGGACAGTTGTACAGATAACTAACCTGATATAAGAGCTGCCGTAACTGCTATGACTATACTTGTACATGAAGGACATTTGTACAGGTAACTAACCTGATCTAAGAGCTGCCGTAACTGCTATGACTATACTTGTACATGAAGGACAGTTGTACAGATAACTAACCTGATCAAAGAGCTGCCGTAACTGCTATGACTATACTTGTACATGAAGGACATTTGTACAGATAACTAACCTGATCTAAGAGCTGCCGTAACGGCTATGACTATACTTGTACATGAAGGACATTTGTACAGATAACTAACCTGATCTAAGAGCTGCCGTAACTGCTATGACTATACTTGTACATGAAGGACAGTTGTACAGATAACTAACCTGATCTAAGAGCTGCCGTAACTGCTATGACTATACTTGTACATGAAGGACAGTTGTACAGGTAACTAACCTGATCTAAGAGCTGCCGTAACTGCTATGACTATACTTGTACATGAAGGACATTTGTACAGGTAACTAACCTGATCTAAGAGCTGCCGTAACTGCTATGACTATACTTGTACATGAAGGACAGTTGTACAGATAACTAACCTGATCTAAGAGCTGCCGTAACTGCTATGACTATACTTGTACATGAAGGACAGTTGTACAGATAACTAACCTGATCTAAGAGCTGCCGTAACTGGTACAACTATACTTGCACACAAAGGACACTTGTACAGATAACTAACCTGATCTAAGAGTTGCCATAACTGGTACAACTATACTTGCACACAAAGGGCACTTGTACAGATAACTAACCTGATCTAAGAGCTGCCGTAACGACTATGACTATACTTGTACATGAAGGACAGTTGTACAGATAACTAACCTGATCTAAGAGCTGCCGTAACTGCTATGACTATACTTGTACATGAAGGACAGTTGTACAGATAACTAACCTGATCTAAGAGCTGCCGTAACGACTATGACTATACTTGTACATGAAGGACAGTTGTACAGGTAACTAACCTGATCTAAGAGCTGCCGTAACTGCTATGACTATACTTGTACATGAAGGACAGTTGTACAGATAACTAACCTGATCTAAGAGCTGCCGTAACTGGTACAACTATACTTGCACACAAAGGACACTTGTACAGATAACTAACCTGATCTAAGAGCTGCCATAACTGGTACAACTATACTTGCACACAAAGGGCACTTGTACAGATAACTAACCTGATCTAAGAGCTGCCGTAACGACTATGACTATACTTGTACATGAAGGACAGTTGTACAGGTAACTAACCTGATCTAAGAGCTGCGGTAACTGCTATGACTATACTTGTACATGAAGGACAGTTGTACAGATAACTAACCTGATCTAAGAGCTGCCGTAACTGCTATGACTATACTTGTACATGAAGGACATTTGTACAGGTAACTAACCTGATCTAAGAGCTGCCGTAACTGCTATGTCTATACTTGTACATGAAGGACAGTTGTACAGATAACTAACCTGATCTAAGAGCAGCCGTAACTGCTATGACTATACTTGTACATGAAGGACAGTTGTACAGATAACTAACCTGATCTAAGAGCTGCCGTAACTGCTATGACTATACTTGTACATGAAGGACACTTGTACAGATAACTAACCTGATCTAAGAGCTGCCGTAACCGCTGCAACTGTGCTTCCAGTTGACGATTATGGTCTTCCAAGATCCTCATTCTGGCTTCAAGCCGGCCTTTGTGTTGCCGTAGCAACTTGGCTTCAGCAATCATTTCTTCATCTCGACTCGTACTGCTGTCGCCATCTTCCGATCTGGCGAGACTGTCTTCGTGTGTGTTGTTGACCTCTCGCAACCGCTCATATTCAGCTTGTAATGTTCTAAACAAATTATCAACACACGGTGTTTAAATTCGGCGCATACATGTAACTGTTACCTATTCAGTTAATAACTGGGCAAACAATTTTTAATTTTAAACTGATTACAAGTTTATTTCTGTATGAAGTAACCAATTAATTTTTTTACTGTCAGCAATATGGTTTATCTAGCAACCAAATCAGTTGATCACAGCCCCAACCTCCAAATATTCATGCATACACAGAACCTCCACACCAAAACGTATACTGGATACAATTGGGACAAACAATAGTGTACATTTTACATGAATTTAAGTTTAATGACAAAACTTTAAAAGAAAAATAATAATAATTTTTAAACCAATGCATTGGACCTAATTTTGTAACAATGGTACATTTTTAGGAGTGTCACTTAATCTGAACAACAAAACCATAATACACATGCACATGATCAGGGCTGTATCTCTGCACAATGCAGAGTCGAATGGGCATTTGGCAAAACAGTGGTTGACTCTATGAATCTCTATGAATCTCGTGCCTCGTCTATAAGACCAACTCCCGGGGAGATCCTTTACTGGAGATTTCATCCCTCTTGCACCTACTGAGTATATATACTTTATGGATGCTCCCAACTTGGAGAAACAAAATATGAATGTTTCTTTGTTTAAAATTCACCAGAAGCCGCTGGTTATGCTGTATGTTAATTAATTAAATACCGTCCAACTTACTTGTTTTCCTCCTCCAGATCTTTGATCATGGCTTCCAACTCGGACCGCTGGTCAGAGTCAACCGCCATCATTATCTGCATGGGACTTTTCAGCTGAAAAACATAAAGTAGAGATGGGTAAAGGTTTGTGTCTACTGAGTGTCTCTGTAAACAGTTTGTAATACAGTAAAGTACACTTACAACAAACATGCTTAGAACAAACTACTGAATAGAACGAACTGATTGTAAAGTCCCATTTGATCTCCCTATACATTAATAACCAACTTATGCAAATGTGTACAACAAACTACTGCTGTAACGAACTACCTATCATAGTCCCTTCCGGTTCGTTATAAGAGTATTTTACTGTGTATATATGATCAAGCAATGTAATGAAAAGACATTGAAATCTTAACATTTCAAATTTGTGATGTTAAGGAAAGGAAACAAATCAAAAACAAAGTAGAGAGGTGTTAACTTTTGTGTCTACCAAGTTACTTGAGGAAACACTGTAATATATATTATGATCAAATACCGTAACGAAAAGACATTGAAATCTTAAGATTTGATATTTGTGATGTCAAGGAAATGAAGGAAGAAATGTTTTACTTAACACACAAAACAATTTGTATTTATGGCAATATAGTGTTGGATATATATGTATGGTTAAGAACCACTTAGATAATGAAAGAGGAAACCTGCTGCTGGCACACCAAGGGCTGCTCTTTTTGATTAGCAGCAAGGGATCTTTCATATGAAGCGTTCCACAGACAGGAGAGTAATTACAATGCCCTTTATTATACCAGTTGTGGAGCACTTGTTGGAATGGGAAATAGCCCAATGGGCCCACTGATGGGGGTCGATTATTTTATCACTGGGCTATTTCTCAACCCCAGCAAGAAAAGGAGAGATATGTTGACAGGTGTATTTTAAATGCATTTTCCCTTATCACAACATTTGGAAAAAATATGCCAGTTGTGGTGGTCACATTGCTGAGATCTGTGGGGTGGGGGAGGATCCACCCTATGACACCCAGCACATTATATCAAACAGCTACCATAGTTAATCCTGCTACTATAGACTAGAAAGTATCTGGTACAAACTAATTTCAACTTAAAAATGTCAGTTATGTATGCTCATGTGTATATCGTTGGTTTAGAACAAAAAAGGTTCCACCTGCAATACCGTTTTAATTGCAGATGGCACCATTGTGCTCTCAATCCCCATTTAAACAGCTCATTTTTAACTGTTGTACTTACAGCATGTGTTGATGTATTTCCATTCAAACTCTGACAATACTGGGCTATCAAATTATGCTCATCTTCTCTGAAATACAAAATATTTGAAATGAGTGTGCATTTTTTGCCAAATGTTTTTAATCTATTTAAAAACAAAATTCATCCATACAAAATACATGTATTTCATGTTCAAAGACTGGGATTTACCACATGCATTTACTTGGGCTAGATCATTCATAATAGCTCATTATTTATTCTCTAAGTATACCACAAATGAAAATGATAAATGACTCTTAATAACTACTGTTAAATATTAATGTTAAATTATAAGTAATAGTCATAAATCTAAATATCTCCAACTATATTTATGATCGTAAGATACAAATTCTTAAAATGTATCTTTAAATTATTACTATTAACCTTCTGAAAGTTTTCCTTCTGAATTAACAGTAGTTGATAAAATCTGACACACCTATGACCAGAATTAACAGTAGTTGATAAAATCTGACACACCAATGACAAGATTTAACAGTAGTTGATAAAATCTGACACACCAATGACCAGATTTAACAATAGTTGATAAAATCAGACAACCAATGACCAGATTTAACAGTACTTGATAAAATCTGACACACCAATGACCAGATTTAACAGTAGTTGATAAAATCTGACACACCAATGACCAGATTTAACAGTAGTTGATAAATTCTGACACACCAATGACTGGTACTTACGAGTCTGGAGTGGACGACGCATGCCGTTGCTCCACCTCGGCCAAGCGGTTTGCATAGAGTTCAAGACGAGAGTGCATATCCTGAGAAATGCTGTGTTGTGGGGACGGAGAAGGGCTGAAACAACAAGGCAAACTTCATTGCAACACACAGAAATAATGGAAGAGATACAGTCATTCTTCTCAGGTATTCTTCACAGTGAGACAATTGGGGCACAACAGGCTTTTTGTCTGTTCCGAGCACACCAAGGTCTTTTTGTTAATAAAGCTGGTAAAGAGTTGTACATCTTCAGAAATCAGTGTGCGATTTTGAGGAGAGCCCGGGAGCCCGAGGCTTGCAAAAATCATGTAGGACTCTCTAACTTGGCTAGCATACGAGCCCACATGACTCTTAAACTTATTTGTACAAATTACATTGATTCTTCAAAATGACAGTTAACATACATGGCTTTTGTGCAAAACATTTCGTGTATTGTCTGTTCTACTGGAGACACATGGCAGGGCTCGCTGGGTTGGCGGCAGGCTCTCAAGATTTGCTAATAGGGAGTCCTTATGACACTTAAATGTTTTAAACCAAAATCACACTGGAAATGCATTTCAAGTTACTAGTATTTTAATCTAATTACAGCTTAATGGGACATACCCTAGTTTTTAAACACTAAGGCATATTTGTTACTATTATAACCATTTTTGATAACTTAAATCATACTTTACTTAGATTTTATTGTTTAGATTATCCATTTCCGTACATTTGAAGTGTTTTTGGTCATCCTGGTGTTTTTAATATCACAAAATGCATCTGAGAAGTAACAGTTATGGAGTCGAGTTTTGGTCTATTTTTAGAGGGTATTTCATCATTTCAAAGTCACAGACTCATCTTTCACTCAATTGTAACTTTATCCAAATGTGTTACAGGTTTGTAGATTAACTAAACGTAATGATAATTTTCACGGGTTGAAACTAGGATATGTTCCTTTAACATTTCATTGATTTTGAGGGGAATGTTTTGAGGCCAGCATGTCTGTATTTTATTTGGGCTTGCTTATTTTGGGCATACCCTTGACTGTCTCAACCTTTGTGCAATCTATAAAGCCTTGAAGCTGAAGTTATTATTAATATTTTTTTAAATCTCTTCAGACTAACAGAATAAGATTGATATTTTGTATGTGGCGAATTCCATTTGTTATTAAACTTTAGCTAGTTTTTTTTGTTTCGGAATTCTTTCATTATAAATCACCAGGTGACAGGACTAAGATTCTTGCCTACTTCTTAAGAAACTGAATGCATCTTATTTCTGAACATTTTAACCCATAGAAGTGATCAGCTTAATGCATCTCTACAATACAATAGTAAAGCTGAACCAATTCAAGCAGCCATATTTCTTAAGGCGCTATTTTACCAGGAGTTTAATCATCTAATATTGCAGAACTTATCCCATGTCAAGTGGCCACCTTTGTTACGAAGTTGCTTTTTGACAGCTGCTTGACATCAATCATTCTAAATACTTTGGTTTAAATGCAGCCCTGTGTTCAGTAGATGCAAACACTTCTTGACATTATAAAACACCAGCCTGGTTTTTTTTAATTTAACAGTAAAATAAATCTGATTGGTTTTGCAACAGTCAAGACATTAAGAAGGAAATGTTTTGTATAACGACGCACTCAACACATTTTATTTACGGTTATATGGCGTCAGACATATGGTTAAGGACCACACAGATATTAAAAGAGGAAACCCGCTGTCGCCACTTCATGAGCTACTCTGCTCGATTGGCAGCAAGGGATCCTTTATATGCACCATCCCACAGACATGATAGCACATACCAAGGCCTTTGATATACCAGTCATTGTGCACTGGCTGGAACAAGAAATAGCCCAATGGCAGTCAAGTCATTAGTGGATACTTATGACAAAAGTTCCTATGTACTGAATATACAGCCCAGGCTCCATATTCATAAACATACTTAAGTCAATGTATGATAGTTATCTATGTACTTTAAGTATATATTTAGGTATCATCCATTGACTTAAGTATGTTTATGAATACGGAGCCTGGATCCCAATTCACAAGTTGGTGTGGGATCGATCCCTGTCGGCGGGCCCATTGGGCTATTTCTCGTTCCAGCCAGTGCACCACGACTGGTATATCAAACGCTGTGGTATGTGCTACCCTGTCTGTGGGATGGTGCATATAAAAGATCCCTTGCTGCTTATCAAAAAGAGTAGGCCATGAAGTGGCGACAGCGGGTTTCTTCTCTCAATATCGGTGTGGTCCTTAACCATATGTCTGATGCCATATAACCGTAAATAAAATGTGTTGAGTGCGTCATTAAATAAACCATTTCAACAATTGATATAATTGCTTTTTACTTCTAGCCAATGATTTAAAAAAAAGTGACCCACTATCCTGGAACCTTAATTGGATATAAGCATAAAATAAACTAAAATTAATGAATAACCTGATCTAAACTGATCTAAAATCTGTTGTAACTGCACTTCTACATGTAGGATGGTTGTAAAGTTGACTAACCCAATCTAAGAGCTGCCGTAATCGGTACAACTATACTTGCACACAAAGGACACTTCCTGTACTTGCCAATTCACAAAGCTCTCCTAACCAACATCATACTGTCTCTGTAAATCTTTTGGCAATGCTCTGTGAGACTGTGACGTTAAGAGAGTTTACTGAATTAGGCCTCAGATATCCATCAGTCAAGGCATGACAACCAGAACTAATAGCATAATTCAAGATGCAACAAATTACAGAAAACTAAATTATTTCCCAACACATCACTTTCTGTAGATGAAAAAACCCCAAGACAATTATAATAAGAGGCATATTAGCAATGATAATTACATGTATATAAGTGGGAGTTTTATCTTGAAAAAAGTACCGGTAATTCATCTCATAATGTTACTAACTTATCATCATCACCCACACACTCATGAAAAAAAAAGTAGAAAAAGAAAAAGAAAAAAGAAAAGAAAATCCAATTAAGAAGGAAATTAAAAATGATAAAAACAGATTTCTTTCTTCGTTGACAAAAGTATCTCATTATATGTCTGTGAGTCATGCCTTTACACTTAAAGAAAAAACTAATGACTCTCTATTACTGAGTCATTAACAGGTAGAAACATTGAATAGTGCTTTGTATAATGCTCTCTCTCTCTCTCCGTCTCTTATCATGGAAGGTAAACACTGGCAGGATGTGATACGTGATAATCACACCATGGTGATTCATGTTCTTGAACGATTCCATTCCATAGATATTTATGTTCTTAAAAAACCCACACCAAAAACCCTCAACAGATTCCATTCTAATTCAATTCCATGTCTGAACAACAACAAAAAAACCCTACCCAACATTGATTTGTGTTGTATGGCACATTAAACATGACAAGAAATGAGCTGTTTGAAGACCGGGAAGGAAACAAAAGGTAAAATAGGTTTGTTTAATGACATGCCAGCACATTGTTGATTCAGCAGCCATTGAAGGAAAGGGTGATTCAGTCCAATAACACCTCTGCACATTATTTCATTATTAATGATTAATTATTAAATTTATAGTGGCTGCAAACCTGATTGGAGAGAAGAAAAAAAATTATTTTCATCACATATGCTCCCTTAGGAGTTGACTGCTTGGAAACCACTGGCCTGATCAGAAGGGATAGTGATCGCGGTTGTTCGCTAGACTGTTTTTTTATGCCTAATGTTAGATGAATGTGATGTGATTGAAGATGACGGTACCAGTCAACATGTTTTGCAAAAGCTTGGTCTCTTGAACACACCACAGTTCTATCGTATGTATGTATGTATGTATGTATGTATGTATGTATGTATGTATGTATGTATGTATGTATGTGCATGTGTGCATGTGTGTATAAACTTTATGGATAGTGGCACGTAAAAACATAGTCATCCACCTACTGGAGAAAATACATCTACATAACAGATATATGTAATTAGATAGCAAGGAATACAGGGCAGTATGTATCGCAGCATGTATCACAGCATTGGACACATTCATTATGCTGTACTAGCTGGATGGAACTCAGTTTGATCCTATAACTTCTTACACAACAGATAAACGATCTTTCAATGAGATTAGAATATAAAGAACCAAGATTATAATTATTTCAAATAATTTAAATATTACACGCCTTTTTAAATGGAGAACACAGTGATTTTTCAGATTTTTGTTTTTTAATTAGACAAAGCAATTTTTTAAGTACAATATTCCGCCCTGAAAAAAATCTTAAATTTGAAAGATGGTATGGTAAATATGATAAATATAAATATAAATGTATTGTAAATGTAATGACTTTCATCAGTATGATCTAGGAATTTAAACAACAATAACTAAATTACAACCTAAAGTTAAATAATAATAAAATAAAACCAACAAACCAACCATTTTGAATTTCCCATCGTAATGACCTTTGTCTTGGTATCACGAACACAAGAGCGTCGGAACGGAAAGCAAAATGGAATCATGTATTCCAGGTGAGGCAGAGCTTGGAAAATAAAACACTTCATTCACTCTGGTTTCAATGTTAGTGCTCCAGTTCATTAGTCTTCATACGTCAGATTAATTACCATCCACGGCATCCAGATCGTGACAGATCAAAATGTGCCAGCCGCGACATCCACTGGAGCTGTACACAGAAGCCATTAACAACATCTGAGAAGAGATGTACTAATCAACGAAACAGCCAGTGATACAGTCTGACAAGATGTAGTTTTTTCAGTGTATTTGATTATTAGATCGTTTCAACGAGAACAATAGCACACAGGGAGATTTAGAGAAGATAATGCGAGCATCCAAGGAAAAAAAAGGTACAATCAGAAAAAGAAAAAAAACACAGACACAAAATGATGTTGACTTAATTCACTCCACAGCAAAGCTGTTCTCAATCTGTCTTATCTGTGGAAAGGAATCACAAAAATATTTGCTTTTAGGTTTCGAGACATGCGTCATTGTAAAAGGTCTTCATTTTGTATAGTTTTTAAGTCGCATCGAGAGCTCACTGCTGAATAATGGTTGCAATCAATCAATTTCACTTTCACAGATTCCCTGTACTATGTATAATTAACTCTTGTCCAAACCCCCCCAGGAATAACAGTGTCAAGAAGTGAACTATAAAAAACACCACTGTGTGATCAAACATCAAGCCGAAGCACAACCGAATTTACCAGCACAAAACCAATATTAATTTTAATGTCTTCATTCCTTCACATCAGTTTTCAGAAAGCTATCAACTTAATTTTGTTGATTATTACACCAGGTTTTCTTCCCCTGATAATAACCTTTTCACAGAATCCACAACAAAATGTTTTGAAAGCAGTGAAGCAGTAAAGCATTACTGTGTGTAAGTGATCTCCTACCTATCTGTATCCAGTTGTTTCTTTAGAAGAGTTAATAAATGATATCTCGATTAGCAGCCTTCCTCTACACCAGCTGAGATTGCCAGCATTGCTTATCTGTGTCTCACAAATCAGTCAAATTAAAAACTTTAAAACCAGAATTCAATAATGGCCGGCTTGTATTCATTTATGGAAGGAAGATTTACAAAAAAAAGTAAGAGATAAAAAAGGACACCAAATCCATACTGAAACACTCCTAGGTTTAAAACAAACATTGTTAAAGCGACAAAAACAGCAGTTTGTTAACAGACAGTCTACTCGATCCAACGTGTGGGATAGAAAAAAAATATATAAAAAATCCCCCATCAACAAAAGCTTTTGGTAAAATCCCGTTTCAGTGGAGAATTGCCGTGGTATCCGAGATTGTCCTCCAGAGGAAGTTCCACTAACACAATAATACCTGATCCATGGACTCGATGATTCACTTTGGCCATCATCGACCTACATTGATTTCCTATTAACACAATACTGTGTTGCGTTTTGTAGCATATGCCATCAACAGACCTGTAGGATTGGCACAGCGGAAACATGTACTTGACAATATTGTGTGTGTTGTATTGACGAGTGACAGCATTAGGACCACAGTGAACAGACTGCGGTGAAGGCAAATAAAAACACTTTCCTCAAATAATCCAGCCTCGGAATGAAAACGGTGTCTTTAAAGAAAACCCAAAAGTGGGACAAGACCTTAATCAGGATGTCATGTTAAGACAAGATGGAAACTTAATTAAAGTATCTATTGCAAAATGTAAATTCACTAACTTCTAAGGGAATCAATACTTTTATAATTAGTTTTCTATCTCGATGGATATAGACAGTTCTGCCAGTACACTAGCACTGCATGCAATCTGTATCCTTTTATCTAACATTAGTCATTAGGTGACACGAATTTTGTCTGTTGTTTTCAGAATCTACCAGGCCTCTTTTTAAAATTATCTATATAACAATATGAACTGAAGCACAATGTAATGATTATGTTCTTTTCACCAATAATGGGTGTTTGGTAATGTGTGTGTGTGTGTGGGGGGGGGGGGGGGGTATGTGGGGGTATGTGTGTATGTGTGGGTGTGGGTGTTTGTGTGGGTATGTGTGTGTGTATGTGTGGGTGTGGGTGTGTAAGTGTGATATGACTAATATTCTTAGTTTCACTGTTACTCTCCTGAATATAAAAACACACACAATTCTATTGGCTAAAATTAAACAAAATCAAAACTACTACCCTATAATTACATTTAAGCACATAGAAAGACAATTATATATGTGTGTGTGCACCTGTATTTAATTTACCGGCCTCGGTGGCATTGTGGTTAGGCCATCGGTCTACAGGCTGGTAGGTACTGGGTTCGGATCCCAGTCGGGGCATGGGATTTTTAATCCAGATACCGACTCCAAACCCTGAGTGAGTGCTCCGCAAGGCTCAATGGGTAAGTGTAAACCACTTGCACCGACCAGTGATCCATAACTGGTTCAACAAAGGTCATGGTTTGTGCTATCCTGCCTGTGGAATGCGCAAATAAAATATCCCTTGCTGCTAATCGAAAAGAGTAGCCCATGTAGTGGCAACAGCAGGTTTCCTCTCAAAAACTGTGTGGTCCTTAACCATATAACCATTAATAAAATGTGTTGAGTGCGTTGTTAAATAAAACATTTCTTTCTTTCTTTCTGTATTTAATTTTCTACATAATAGCTTGATACTTGTACTTAATGCCACATAAATTAATCTAAAAATAGTACATACGGAAATGTTATCACTACTTGATACATGTATGTTATAAGAAAATGGATTAGCAGCAAAGGATGTTTATACACAACCACATCCATACTGTCCTCCCTAATAGTGAAGATCCTAACACAACCACACCCATACTGTCCTCCCTAATGGTGAAGATCCTAACACAACCACACTCATACTGTCCTCCCTAGTAGTTAAGATCCTAACACAACCACATCCATACTGTCCTCCCTAATGGTGAAGATCCTAACACAACCACACTCATACTGTCCTCCCTAGTAGTTAAGATCCTAACACAACCACACCCATACTGTCCTCCTTGATGGTTAAGATCCTACACAACCACACCCATACTGTCCTGCCTAATAGTTAAGATCCTAACACAACCACACCCATACTGTCCTCCTTAATAGTTAAGATCCTAACACAACCACACCCATACTGTCCTCCTTAATAGTTAAGATCCTAACACAACCACACCCATACTGTCCTCCTTAATAGTTAAGATCCTAACACAACCACACCCATACTGTCCTCCCTAGTAGTTAAGATCCTAACACAACCACACCCATACTGTCCTCTCTAGTAGTTAAGATCCTAACACAACCACACCCATACTGTCCTCTCTAATAGTTAAGATCCTAACACAACCACACCCATACTGTCCTCCCTAATAGTTAAGATCCTAACACAACCACACCCATACTGTCCTCTCTAGTAGTTAAGATCCTAACACAACCACACCCATACTGTCCTCTCTAGTAGTTAAGATCCTAACACAACCACACCCATACTGTCCCCCTTGATGGTTAAGATCCTACACAACCACATCCATACTGTCCTCCCTAATAGTTAAGATCCTAACACAACCACACCCATACTGTCCTCCCTAATAGTTAAGATCCTACACAACCACACCCATACTGCCCTACCTAATAGTTAAGATCCTAACACAACCACACCCATACTGTCCTCCCTAATAGTTAAGATCTTCACAAAACCACACCCATACTGTCCTCCTTAATAGTTAAGATCCTAACACAACCACACCCATACTGTCCTCTCTAGTAGTTAAGATCCTAACACAACCACACCCATACTGTCCTCCCCAATAGTTAAGATCCTAACACAACCACACCCATACTGTCCTCTCTAGTAGTTAAGATCCTAACACAACCACACCCATACTGTCCTCTCTAGTAGTTAAGATCCTAACACAACCACACCCATACTGTCCCCCTTGATGGTTAAGATCCTACACAACCACATCCATACTGTCCTCCCTAATAGTTAAGATCCTAACACAACCACACCCATACTGTCCTCCCTAATAGTTAAGATCCTACACAACCACACCCATACTGCCCTACCTAATAGTTAAGATCCTAACACAACCACACCCATACTGTCCTCCCTAATAGTTAAGATCCTAACACAACCACACCCATACTGTCCTCCTTAATAGTTAAGATCCTAACACAACCACACCCGTACTGTCCTCTCTAGTAGTTAAGATCCTAACACAACCACACCCATACTGTCCTCCCCAATAGTTAAGATCCTAACACAACCACACCCATACTGTCCTCTCTAGTAGTTAAGATCCTAACACAACCACACCCATACTGTCCCCCTTGATGGTTAAGATCCAACACAACCACATCCATACTGTCCTCCCTAATAGTTAAGATCCAAACACAACCACACCCATACTGTCCTCCCTAATAGTTAAGATCCTAACACAACCACATCCATACTGTCCTCCCTAATAGTTAAGATCTTCACACAACCACACCCATACTGTCCTCCTTAATAGTTAAGATCCTAACACAACCACACCCATACTGTCCTCTCTAGTAGTTAAGATCCTAACACAACCACACCCATACCGTCCTGCCTAATAGTTAAGATCCTAACACAACCACACCCATACTGTCCTCCTTAATAGTTAAGATCCTAACACAACCACACCCATACTGTCCTCTCTAGTAGTTAAGATCCTAACACAACCACACCCATACTGTCCTCCCTAATAGTTAAGATCCTAACACAACCACACCGATACTGTCCTCTCTAGTAGTGAAGATCCTAACAACCACACCCATACTGTCCTCCCTCACAATGATGATCCGTAACACAACCACACCCATACTGTCCTCCCTAATGGTAAAGATCCTACCACAACCACACCCATACTGTCCTCCCTCACAATGACGATCCTAACATAACCACACCCATACTGTCCTCCCTAATGGTAAAGATCCTACCACAACCACACCCATACTGTCCTCCCTCACAATGACGATCCTAACATAACCACACCCATACTGTCCTCCCTAATGGTAAAGATCCTACCACAACCACACCCATACTGTCCTCCCTAATGGTGAAGATCCTATACAACCACACCCATACTGTCCTCCCTCACAATGACGATCCTAACACAACCACACCCATACTGTCCTCCCTAATGGTAAAGATCCTACCACACCCACACTGTCCTCCAAAATGGTGAAGATCCTACCAACCCCCCCCCCCATACTGTCCTACATAATGGTGAAGATCCTACCACAACCACACCCATACTGTCCTCCCTAATGGTGAAGATCCTACCACAACCACACACATATTGTCCTCCCTAATGGTGACGATCCTACCACAACCACACTGTCCTCCCTAATGGTAAAGATCCTACCACACCCATACTGTCCTCTCTAGTAGTTAAGATCCTAACACAACCACACCCATACTGTCCCCCTTGATGGTTAAGATCCAACACAACCACATCCATACTGTCCTCCCTAATAGTTAAGATCCAAACACAACCACACCCATACTGTCCTCCCTAATAGTTAAGATCCTAACACAACCACATCCATACTGTCCTCCCTAATAGTTAAGATCTTCACACAACCACACCCATACTGTCCTCCTTAATAGTTAAGATCCTAACACAACCACACCCATACTGTCCTCTCTAGTAGTTAAGATCCTAACACAACCACACCCATACCGTCCTGCCTAATAGTTAAGATCCTAACACAACCACACCCATACTGTCCTCCTTAATAGTTAAGATCCTAACACAACCACACCCATACTGTCCTCCCTAATAGTTAAGATCCTAACACAACCACACCCATACTGTCCTCTCTAGTAGTTAAGATCCTAACACAACCACACCCATACTGTCCTCCCTAATAGTTAAGATCCTAACACAACCACACCGATACTGTCCTCTCTAGTAGTGAAGATCCTAACAACCACACCCATACTGTCCTCCCTCACAATGATGATCCGTAACACAACCACACCCATACTGTCCTCCCTAATGGTAAAGATCCTACCACAACCACACCCATACTGTCCTCCCTCACAATGACGATCCTAACATAACCACACCCATACTGTCCTCCCTAATGGTAAAGATCCTACCACAACCACACCCATACTGTCCTCCCTCACAATGACGATCCTAACATAACCACACCCATACTGTCCTCCCTAATGGTAAAGATCCTACCACAACCACACCCATACTGTCCTCCCTAATGGTGAAGATCCTATACAACCACACCCATACTGTCCTCCCTCACAATGACGATCCTAACGCAACCACACCCATACTGTCCTCCCTAATGGTAAAGATCCTACCACAACCACACCCACACTGTCCTCCAAAATGGTGAAGATCCTACCAACCCCCCCCCCATACTGTCCTACATAATGGTGAAGATCCTACCACAACCACACCCATACTGTCCTCCCTAATGGTGAAGATCCTACCACAACCACACACATATTGTCCTCCCTAATGGTGACGATCCTACCACAACCACACTGTCCTCCCTAATGGTAAAGATCCTACCACAACCACACTGTCCTCCCTAATGGTGAAGATCCTACCACAACCACACCCATACTGTCCTCCCTAATAGTGAAGATCCTACCACAACCACACCCATACTGTCCTTTCTCACCATGACGATCCTAACACAACCACACTCATACTGCCCTTACTAATGGTGAAGATTCTAACAACGAAACCGATACTGGAATCCGTAATGGTTAAAATTGTAATGTGACCACACCAATACTGAACTACCTAATGGTGTTCCTAATGGCCACAGCCAAGCTAATTAGCTGTCTGCCCAAAACAGTTGTTAACATATTAGTGTTAACAAGGAAACCTTTACATAAACCGTAAGACAATAACAAACAATTTGTGTTTCAATATAGAAATCCACAGTTGTCACTATGAACTACATGTATGTAGATGGATTTCCGGGCATGTTAATAAAATAAAATAATCAATATAAAAAAAAAACCCACAGAGATAGACAGGTACAAGTATCTATCATAACACTAATGAACTATAGAAGGAAGGAAATGGTTTCTTTAACGACGCACTCAACACATTTTATTTACGGTTATATGGCGTCAAACATATGGTTAAGGACCACACAGATATTAAGGGAGGAAACCTGATGTCTCCACTTCATAGGCTACTCTTTTTGATTAGCAGCAAGGGATCTTTTATATGCACCATCCCATAGACAGGATAGCACATGCCATGGCCTTTGATGTACCTGATGTGGTGTACTGGCTGGAGTGAGAAATAGCCCAATGGATTCACTAACAGGGATCGATCCCAAACTGACCGCACATCAAGCGAGTGCTTTACCACTGGACCACGTTTCGCCCCCTAATGAACTATAGAGTAAATGTGACATTACAAAGAAACCGGAGCCTAATGAATATATAGCTCTATAATGACAGGAAAATGTCATCAGCAAGGGAAGACAAGAGAGGGAGGAGAACTCTTGTTACATGCACATGTACTATGAAGGTTTCAAACACGCCTACCACGGGCACAAAAGAAAACAAAATGAAAGCTGACAAAATGGTAAATTTCAATAAAATGCAATGATGGCTGATTTGTTGAAGTCCTCTGATATATTAAGTCATATTTAAAAATGGATTCGCTGTGACCAGTTATAAAAATAAAATAAGTATTTTAGTACCCACCTTTTCATCAGTTTACTTTATTATTTGTTGTTATGTGGTGATTTGTTTTAACATGTGTAAAACTGTTCCCTTTATTTGGAATTTCTCATCTGAAATTATTATCAAGTCAATCCATGGTTACATAACATATAAATGGATTGCTTTCCTGCTAAATAAAAGACCAGTGGATTGCTATATAATATTATACCAAGGAATAAATTTTGTTATTATTATACAGCATACCAGTGGATTACTCTCCTACTATATGTACGTGGATTATTTTCCTACTATATAGCATACCCATGGATTACTCTCATGCTATATGTACATAGATTACTCTCCTACTATATAACATACCAATGGATTCCTCTCCTATATGTACATGGATTCTTTTCCTACTATATAGCATACCCATGGATTACTCTCCTACTATATAACATACCAATGGATTCCTCTCCTATATGTACGTGGATTATTCTCCTACTATATAACATACCAATGGATTACTCTCCTACTATATAGCACACCAATGGATTACTCTCCTACTATATAACATACCAATGGATTCCTCTCCTACTATATGTACATGGATTATTTTCCTACTACATAGCATACCCATGGATTACTCTCATGCTATATGTACATGGATTACTCTCCTACTATATAACATACCAATGGCTTCCTCTCCTACTATATGTACGTGGATTATTTTCCTACTATATAGCATACCTATGGATTACTCTCATGCTATATGTATATGGATTACTCTCCTACTCTATAACATACCAATGGCTTCCTCTCCTATATGTACGTGGATTCTTTTCCTACTATATAGCATACCCATGGATTACTCTTCTACTATTCAGCATACCAATGGATTACTCTTCTACTAAATAACATACCAATGGATTACTCTCCTACTATTTAACATACCAATGGATTACTCTCCTACTATATGTACGTGGATTATTTTCCTACTATATAGCATACCCATGGATTACTCTCCTACTATATAACATACCAATGGATTCCTCTCCTACTATATGTACGTGGATTATTTTCCTACTATATAGCATACCTATGGATTAATCTCATGCTATATGTACATGGATTACTCTCCTACTATATAACATACCAATGGCTTCCTCTCCTATTATATGTACGTGGATTCTTTTCCTACTATATTGCATACCCATGGATTACTCTTCTACTATTCAGCATACCATTGGATTACTCTCCTACTATATAGCATACCAATGGATTACTCTCCTACTACATGTATATAGCATACCAATGGATTACTTTCCTACTAAATAACATACCAATGGATTACTCTCCTATATATATGTGGATTACTCTCCTACTATATAGCATACCAATGGATTACTCTCCTACTATTCAGCATACCAGTGGATTACTCTCCTACTAAATAACATACCAATGGATTACTCACCTACTATATAACATACCAATGGATTACTCTCCTACTAAATGACATACCAATGGATTATTCTCCTACTATATAGCATACCAATGGATTACTCTCCTACTATATAGCATACCAATGGATTACTCTCCTACTATATAGCATACCAATGGATTACTCTCCTACTATTCAGCATACCAGTGGATTACTCTCCTACTAAATAACATACCAATGGATTACTCTCCTACTATATAACATACCAATGGATTACTCTCCTACTAAATGACATACCAATGGATTACTCTCCTACTATATAACATACCAATGGATTACTCCCCTACTAAATAACATACCAATGGATTCCTCTCCTATATGTACGTGGATTATTTTCCTACTATATAGCATACCCATGGATTACTCTCCTACTATATAACATACCAATGGATTCCTCTCCTATATGTACATAGATTATTCTCCTACTATATAGCATACCAATGGATTACTCTCCTACTATATAGCATACCAATGGATTACTCTCCTACTATATAGCATACCAATGGATTACTCTCCTACTATATAGCATACCAATGGAATACTCTCCTACTATATAGCATACCAATGGAATACTCTCCTACTATATAGCATACCAATGGAATACTCTCCTACTATATAGCATACCAATGGATTACTCTCCTACTATGACACACACGCACACACACACACCCAATAGATTGCTCTCCTGCACATTCCAAACAAAGAGGTCTGCAGCTGGTATTCAGTAGCTTTCACAATTCAAGCAAAAACATTGTTTTTGGAATAATTCATTAATTTAAAAATAGCAAATCCTGGACGTGACAAACATGTAAGACAACACCAGCTGACTGGAAGCTTATATTCAGATGATACAAAAATCTCCAACAAACAGTAGGATTTACTAACCCACGCGGTCCCAGTAATAATGTCTGGAGATTGCACACAGCTGACACCGTTCTGCCAAGTTAATCACAAGATTGTACAACGGATTTCCATGACAATCATGTTGGATTTCCACAACAATCATGTTGGTTTTTCATGACCATCCAAATGTAGTTTCGTATATTAATATTACACCCGATTCCCTTTTAGCAAAAAATCTATATTGGCGATTATTTTGCTCATTCAGTTTTATAACCAGGTTATATACAAAAAAATAAACCACATGGAAATTGTGTTAATTAAATTGGCATTAAAAGACAATCAACATTGTTATGAACTGAGGAAATTTATGACTGCTGATAGCAGCGTTTTTTGTGTACACAGTAATGCTGAATTATTTTCAAGCTGTGTACAATTGTTATTGATTATTAAAAACACTCTTGAAGGACTCTTTTGTACAGCATCTTGCTAATAAGGAAACGCATAATTTTAGGCTTTTGTTGATCCAAAAATTGCTAGTGCTACTTTGCATGGAGGATTACACGAGTAATGACGGCCACAAGTAGTTTGCTAAACATTAATAAACAATGTGTTTCTGTCTGAAGAGAAAAATTCTGCAACATTATGTTTTATCTTTCATGATCTTCACAACATTATGACAGGCAGAGCTTAGCAACAAAGTACAGACTGTCCAATCAAACTTGATGGAAAGTAAAGAGATGTTTAAGCCCATCACAGAACTCTTTTAATCATTGGCCATTTAGAGGTGTCCTTAATTTTGTTTTATCAGACATTCTGGTCCGAATTCACAAAGACTGTTTATGTTTTACATGCATTAGTGATTTCCCTAGAAATTAGGCAAGGCATGGTAGACCAAACACTTTTGGGGCATTTTCACCATTTTCGGGGCACTTGTATTTGATTAAAAATACACAAAAATTAATTGAAATAAACATTAATTTATTTATGTGCCTGCTTTAATAAATGAATGGCAAAAGATATAAAAGGCATATTTTATTAATTAATAATACCTTTTTGGGTGTTTTATAAAGGCAATTTTAGAATTAATTACTGAAAGAGGCTTGTTTAATCTCAGGGCAGCATGGCACTGATTAAGGCAAGATGGTGCTAGGCTATTGAGGCATATGGTGCTGCACCATGCTAAAATAAGCTAGGGAAAACACTAATGCATGTAACTATATACATTTACATTGCTTAAACACCTGCACTTAAGAAAAACAGGTTTCATAAATTTGGCCCAAAATATATTGATAACAACATGTAAACAGAATCCACTTGAGGAAATAAGAAAGCCTTTGCTACTGTATTTTTTAACACAACATAATTCATTATCAGTCATTAGGTGTCAACTATTTGGTCCTTATAATAAATCCATGGTGTAAGAGAAGAAAAAACTGTAACTAACCAAATTTACAAAGCCTGTTTTTCTTAAAACGCAGGTGTTTAAGCAATGTAAATGTAAATGTAGTTACACACATGTAAAACATAAACAGGCTTGTAAATTCGGCCCGGAGTGTCTGATAAAACAACAATAAGGTAGTACTAAACCAAATAACTTCCGGCTGGGTCAAAGTTCGAGGTGCACCCAACTTTTGATAGAGAAGTGAACACCACAAGTCCTGTGATTGTTATAAATGTGAGTGTGTTGGTTGTAAAAAAAATTAGTTTCATCTGGGCTAAAAATGTATGCAATTTTATTTCAGCTAGTATCACTGTGTCAAGTAGCCTTGTGCTTGGAACATGTATGGGGTACCTGTAAAAAAAAGTACTCAAATTTTGTGCCGAACTAGGGTAGTCATAGACGCTACCCGTTATCTCAGAAATGAGCAGCTTGACACCCACTTTTTTGTGATTAACTTTAAGGGTGAGGGGTGGTAGTATTTATATCCATGGCGTCTATGTCGATTGATACGTTGCAGGTAGGAGTTTTAGCCACATATGTTACTATTGTCGTCTATGGGATTTGATTTGGTAGTATACACCCATAAGGATACCTCTAAACTGTCCCCGCCCCCCCAAACACTGTATTGCCATGGTAACAAAAAACAAGGAAATTAGTTATAAAATAACAGGAATATTAACCTCTCCCTCCAATATAGTCTGCATTGCCATGGTAACTAAAACAAAAATGTTGGTTATAAAATAACAGTACTGACCTCTCTAAACTATCTCCTTTCAACACAGTCTACATAGTACCATGGTTACACAGTCTATATATTACCATGGTAATAAAAACAAGAGGTTTAAGTTATAAAAAACAGTACTGACCTTTCTAAACTGTCTCCCTCCAACACAGTCTGTACTGGCAAGTATCCAAGTCTGGGATGTTTCTTGAAATATCTCTTTGACTTGAATTTATTTTTGAAAACTTTGGTAAAATCTCTCACATCTTCTCCGGAAGTAGTCTGCAAGAACAACAAAAATTAAATCCATGTTATTCGGTTCATGAACAGATTTCGCCACCCCAGATTTTCATTATTTCTACTAATTTAAACAAACCATCATGATTAAACAGTAGTTATACTAAACAGTAAACACAAATTTTGTGGAATTAAATTTCTTGCCTACAATAAACATATTTGGTGTTGCTGATAGTTGCATTAAACTTAAACTAAAAATTAAACTTTAAAAACAATTCAATTAAAATTTTAATTGAATAAATTTCATTTTTTTTTTAAAATAATGTATTGAGATGAACATGAATAGATGTAACTATAAACCAAGTTTCATTGACTTAGGACTTAATAGTTTTTATTACACCGCGGTGACGGAGATACCCGTAAGAGATTTTTCATATCCCACAATGTGAGATATGCTTTTTGAGAGGTCATGACCTCCGATCACTTTTCCCACCCTTGTTTTGGCTTTGTACATAATAAATGTAGCATATCTTACCGTAATTTCACTTGAAAGCCATATTTAGTAAAAGGTACAATGTTTTAATCACAAGATTTTCTTCAAACACATTCAGGTGTGTTGTTAAAAAAAACCCAAAAAAATCAATAGCAATTTTGCACTGAAATTTTTCCAGCATTCTTAAAACGGAAACGTCATGTACCCAATTTATAGTTATTGTAAGGAGATGCAAAGTGACGTCATTGGAATACCGACGTCATTCAAATTCAAAACTAATTATTTCAATTCCTATGTATTTGTTTGCTTTTTAGTATACACATGCTTTACAATTTACAGCTGTTTACTACTAGTGTGTGTTATTTGTTTTAATTATTTTTATTTTTGGGATGGAGGGACTCTATGACATTGCGAAAGCATAAATACTTTAATACACATGTAGTATAAAAAGAGTGCATAGGCAAAGAAGGGTTATGCGCTCTGAATCACTCCGCTGTTTTGTTTACGTTCAGTGTCCTGTTTAGTGAGAGACAAAAAATATATTTGGCGACTCAAATTAATAATGTAGCGCGTTGTAATAAATAGAATACTATACTTGTCCCCGTGAGAGACCGTTTATATTACAACTCGTGTGTTGTCGAACGTACATCACTCGCTTCCGCTCGTGATGTACAATCGAAAACACACTCGTTGTAATATAAACGGTCTCTCACGGGGACTCGTTTAGTATTCTCAATGTAAGAAATAGAGCGAAACATAAAAGTTAACACTGTTGAAAAATAATCTTTCCCTAAAAAGTTTATACTTTGTAAAAGGCGAGACAAAAAGTGTTACTAAATCAAAACACTTAAGGTCACTGGTAAAATGAAGAAAAAGGGCTATATATCCAGAGACCAGAATAGTTAACAGTTACATTACATCGAGCTGTCAATAAAATACATAATTATTTACTCACAGCGGTACAGTATTCTTGGATCGGATGTGTCAGTTTGTGTGTTTTTGACCTCCTTCCAGAATAGAAACAGTTTTGGCACATATCAAAGTTGAAGCACTTTAGACAGCGATACCTGTATTTTAAAAATAAATATTAAAATATAAATATATACCACAAATTATGAAGCATTAGTACCTCATTCATACAAGTAGTTTTGTTAAGTTATTTTGTTAATTGTGTGCCCCAATAGCCTGAATTACATACATGTTGGCAGTACATGTACATCACAATATGCATAATGACTGGTAATATATTTGGTGAAAATCAGATCAAAACAAAATATATATCATAAAATGCTGTGAAGTTTGTATACAAGGTTATGAAATGGTTCTGTTTACCAAATAACTGAGGTATATTCAGGATGGTGCCTAATGTTACATGAATGTGATATGATATAAGAATGATTACCATGCAATCAAATTATTTGTGAGCAATAAGCTCTTGAACACACTATAATAAATCCAATAAAATCAATGATAGAATGTACAAAATTAAAAAACAAATATCTCTCGTTTTCATGGTTTCTACCAGAGGGTACAAAAGAATAACATTACGTATCCTAACATTTAGGAAATTTAATGAATACATTTTAAAATAATTTTTTAGAAAGATTATAGTAAAAAAACTGCTCTTTAAAATTTGTCGAAGTACATGATATGCAATGTCCAATTTTCAGAGATTTCAAATCCATAAACCACCTAATAGGGGCACTTATGATCTGTTTTGTTTTTATTATGTACCCTCAAATTATTTTCCGACAGAAAGCCTGCATGGTTATGAATCTAGCAGAACAGCAAAACTTTACCTGAAGCCCACAATGGGAAACTCTTTGCAAATATTGCACTTTGCTTGGTGTTTGACGGTTTCGGCTGCAGCAAGGCGATGCATGACTGGCAGCCAGACCAAGGACTGCGGTTCCATCTGCACCCAGTCCAAGAAGTGCGTCACCTGAATCTCAGGCCGGCCGTTTGCCTGCAATAAAAGTAAATATTGATGAAGAACAGTTGTTTGTTTTTTCTTAAAAATTCAAGGGCCATAACTCTGTTAAAAATGGGTAAATTGCCATGAAAGTTAAAACTTGATCTGTAACAGTGTATGATAAAGCTATACACAAAATTTCAGCTTAATATCTCAAGGCATTGTGGAAAAAAAACCCATCTGGAAAACTATATGTAGGACAGAAGAATGGACAGACAGACAGGACAGAGATAAAATCGGTTGGACTGGTAGTGCCAAATAAAAAGGCACATAACCTTATAAATTTTGACAATATAATGTGATAGAGTATGTTGTGATGAGGGGAAAAAAAACACCGGAAGTGAAATGTCATTGGTTCAAAGTAAAATATAAAATGAAGTCGAGAGCTAATACCAAATACAAATTGTCAGCTGTAACCCAGCTGACTTGTGAAAATTGCTGCAAGGATGACTCAATGAAGTAACCCGTAAAACCTACATTATGGAGATTATATTAAATCTATCACTTTTATGACTGATCAACAGCAGTGATGGATCCCCCAAAATAATATAGTCTATTATGCCTCCAATAGAGTAATGCTGGTATAATAAAAGATTAGTCCTTTTTTTGGTTAAAATTTATAAATTAATATATAAAAAGGGAAAAGCTATAAAAACAATCATCTTCATAATTGTCAAAAAATGTTTTGTTTCAGTTTGAATGGTTGATTGTAAACAGCTGGCAAAATAGGTCAAAGTAAATTAATGTCTTAATTTTAATAAACTATATAATTCAACTGTTAACAAAAAAAAATGCTGTGATTACCGTCTCGAAACAGCTTCTGACACTGGGTTCAATATTGCTTCCACCAAAAGCTGCAACTTCGCCCAAGTGCCGCGGTATCTGGATGCAATCATGAATCAGCAAACCCAACTTGCGCTGGTCTGTAAACCCGTTTGTGTCCGCAATGAGTCGAAAAATAACTGGAAATAATAATAAAAAAATACTTAGAATTTTCTTCAAATCATTTACTTCAACATTAAATATTTATTTCCTCATGGAAGTTTTAAACAGCCAACGTAATCAGAAAATCCAATCTTTTTTAAACAATATTTATTCAAATAAATGATTGGCAAATCCAACCTGAAGGAAATGATGGCAAAGTCCAAGTTGGATGTCTGATTAAAAGGAATAAACAAGTAATTGTAATAGAGCTGTTAGTTCTAGTATGTATTACATGGTGACGGTAGTGATAGGGGTGGGGTGTTCAGAGATGTCTCTATAATTCACTGGACAACTATATTTAGAAATCTACTTGTCTGTCAATATGTCAATTTGCCTGTAAGAGCAGATTTTCACATATCAGGATAAATGGACAAGTGCTTATACATATCATGAATAAGTGCTTATCTCAAACACTGAGGGGATGGCGGGTGGAAGGGGGTAGAAGTTAACTTTGGAATACATGAATAGCCATCATGAACAAAATATACTTTTATTTAAACTAAGGAAAATAAAACAGCTGGTGATCCATCAAGCATAAAGTAATGACAGACACCCTTCCCGTCCACCTGATCAAAGTTAAAATGTTGAAGTTTGTTATTAGTTCACCATGGTTTTGATTCTACGACTCCAGTAATCTCATGTGAGCATTCCACTTATTGAGCCTGCATGATCCTGTCCCTACCCAATTTGTAAACAGTTTTTTTCAAGAAAGGTCTAAAATTAACTGAGCTTCCTTTAAATCTAAAGAATAAATTCACACAATACTTACATCTATATTTATCTTCTAACTGTGCTTTACACATTATGATAATACCAATTTTGAAAGACAACACCCTTACTTTGCCAGTCCTTGCCCTGAAATAAAACAAAACATTCCTGGTAATTCTTCTTAATTGGTGACACGATGACATAACTAAACATAAATATATAATCAACAAAAATGTTGTAAACAAATACTGAAAATACAAAATCCAATTTGTCAATTTGTTTTTAAAGCAGAATCAAAAGTAAACAAAAGGTAGGAAGTTGGGAAAGATCAAACGTTGTGAAATTAAATTATATATTTTCACATTTTACCAAAATACTTGTGTTTATGCATAACAGACTGATATGATAAATGACTTTAATCATACTTGTACATGTAACCATTTTTAAACATCTTTAAACCACCAGTCAACTGTATTAAAAACAATATAGTTAGTATTATATTTAGTAATAACAAGCATTAGCTGGTTATTTTGTGATTGTATACACCAAATCAGTAATATATATATACATTTGTATATTTATTTTTTTTACTATGATGTGTATATATAATAAACTGTTATGCATGAAAGATGGTTTCAACAAAGAAAAATGGTTTCAACAAAAGGTTGGAGGCTGCGTTTCAACTACCACCGAGTCATGCTATGTATTTCCAGCACTGTTCATGCTATCTACATGTACAAGTAACTGCCAAAATAATTAAAACTATAATGGCTGCCATTTTCATTTCTGAAAATAAAAGCATGAAAAAAAAAACCTATGTAAAATTATAAGGACAATTCCTGGGCATTCAATACGAGAGGAATGGAACACAAGGTCCTGTTTTTCTGTCAAATGAAAACGAAACTAAAATGCAGCTATACACATAAAGAAACAAAACAACACCAAATTTACCCACTACAAATGCAATGCAATGAACAATCACAGATTGTACAATACAAACCTTTTTTTTATAACAAGTATGTGTAATTTGTCTTGTATGAAAGTAGTTTGGAGTTTATCAGTTTAAACAAACTGAACACAACTATTAATAAGTTTACATAAAACTAAAATTAAGTGAATTTTTCAAAATGTACTGTCCTGGGAATGGACTTTTCAATGAGCTTAAGCTTGTCCAAAGTTAATCCCCCATTTCAAAATGGAATGGGTAAGTAGGTCATTTATTTTACATATATATGTTTTTCTCAGGTAGTAGGGTAAGCATTTACTTTATTTATTTATTATTATTATTATTATTATTATTATTATTATTATTATTATTATTATTATTTTTACACTTTCTTGGCTTGGTGTAAATATATGACCATTTACAAATGTGTAATAAAATTAACATGCACATACTTTGCATGTACTTGAAAAAATGCAGAAAACTAAATGTTCTCCAGATAAGTAATACACTAAACATAAGTCGTAATTTCAAAGTATATTAATTATTTGTTAAAGCTGCCGTTATACATTTGGGTAACAGGGAAAGGCATTAATTGTTTATTAATGTTACAGATGTAAAGTGGGTAATAAGGAAATGCATTAACTGTTAATTGAAACAGAGTGACACGGAAATGTATTAACGGAATTGCTTATTAGGATGGGAAACTGGTTAACAGGGAAGTGCATTAAATATTTATTAAAAATGTCTTTTTAATGTTTTTGTTTCTGTTTAAAAAAAAAGAGAGATTAATATGCACCCAAACACCAGAAAGAGTTTTTAAACTTAATATTGCAGGAAAACAATAATTAGGCAAATGAAACAAGTGTCAACATAAATAGTAGAGGAAAGATGTTTCTCTTTGCTGGTTAAAAGAAATTCATGCTGTTGAAACTATAAAAATGGGCAAATGAAATAAATAAAATTAGAGGTAAAGATTATGCATAGTCACAAATGAAATGATAAAAAAAAGGGACAGATGCCAAGGTACATTGCTGTGTTGAAAAACAAACCTTTCCCCATAATCGTTTGATGCAAGACTGTTGACAGAAACATAAGACTTGGATCCACGGGACGAGGCCAGACCACTAAATGCATAAAACACGTGAATAGTTAGAAGCCAAACAGCTCCATCAAAGGATCAAGGATTTATTAAAGAGTTACCCGTTTAGAAACGTGAGCCGGTTACTGAACTAACATACATTTAAAGCAATTTGGCCATGGTGTCCATCAGCCCAACCAAAGAGAACAAACTCAAGTAACTGGAATGAAATAAAGTACTCCTACTGGTTTCAACCAAATTGGAATCAGAAATTCTGTTGGAAATAGCAAAGATTATGCCATTTATTAAAATATACACTGTATTATTTATGGAACCACTACTATATACATAGTATACATCTAAAGTGGGTATTAAATAGCACAAACGTGGATACTACATGTAAATACACCAATTTCTGTATGTGCTGTCTATAAAATTTAAACCTTACAGCAGTATATACTTGTAAGTATCTTGGATTTGGCAACACGATTTTTATGGGGTTTTCGAGATTTTTTTCAAGTACATACACATACTAACTCTCTTTGTGAATTATTTAGTTTGCTCTTTATAGGTTTCACATTTGTGTTTGTTTGTAATGAGAAAAATCTGGATATTTAATGAAACTATTTGACAATAATTTCACACCAATATATCAAACTTGAGAATAAACATGTTTAATGGGTCTTCATTCGGTTGCAAAATTAAATTACGTGGCTATATTAATACAATTATTAAAACACCAGCTTATCATGTATATCTTCCATTTTGAAGTCTGCTGCTAGTTATCAAAGTATATTTCACACCTATAACAATAATAAGCTACTGAGTGTGATACAGACTGGCACACAAAATACACTGTGAGTAGACATGGTCTGAAATCCAGTGAGTGTGGGTACACAACACAATCTAACAAGCCGTGAAAGCAAAACAGATGTTTTATCTTATTCTGTATTCTGTTTGCAAAATAAGAGGCTATTTGTTCAAAGTAGGCAATTATATAATTTAGCATCTCACAGAAATACTGAAAATAAACTGTAATCAAAACCCAAACACAAATCCATCCACATCAAGAAACAATTTACAGAAACATATGTCAGATCATCTGATGAAATGTGTCATTTGCTACCACGTTTTGACAAGATGGTTTTTAAATTTAAATTTAAAATCAAATCTTATAATTTTCTACGATATATAGTACTTACCTGTTAAAAACACCCAATTATCCAGTTAGAAGATGGTGCTTACATGTGAAAAAATATCTAACATCCAGATTGAAGATAGTACATGTATTTACATGTCAAGAAAATAGTACATGTACTTACATGTCAAGAAGATGGTACATGTACTTACATGTCAAGAAAGAGGGTACATGTACTTACATGTCAAGAAGATGGTACATGTACTTACATGTCAAGAAGATGGTACATGTACATACATGTCAAGAAGATGGTACATGTACTTACATGTCAAGAAGATGGTACATGTACTTACATGTCAAGAAGATGGTACATGAACATACATGTCAAGAAGATGGTACATGTACTTACATGTCAAGAAGATGGTACATGTACTTACATGTCAAGAAGATGGTACATGTACTTACATGTCAAGAAGATGGTACATGTACATACATGTCAAGAAGATGGTACATGTACTTACATGTCAAGAAGATGGTACATGTACTTACATGTCAAGAAGATGGTACATGTACATACATGTCAAGAAGATGGTACATGTACTTAATTGTCAAGACTATATACTTTTCTAATATCCAGTTGGAATATAGTACTTTATTTGTCAAAAACATCAGACATCTAACTGAAAGACTGTACTTAACAAATCAAAAATAGTATTTTATTTTCAATTTTGTTTTATAATCCAGTGAAAATACTAAGTTTTATATGTAGTTGGAAGATAGCAACTACACATCAAACATATATCCAATATGGTTTTGGAAGCTAGTACATGTACTTACATGTCAAAGACATCTAATATCCAGTTTAGCACCATGTCCACACAGAAAGGAACGTTGACAAGATTCGGGTGTTCTGCCACCACCGACTCAAACATGGTCGTCACGCAGTTGATTATCTCTATGACGTCCATTATTTTGTCATTCTTACCACGGAGGCCATGACGATCAAAAGCATCAGCTGCTGTTGTCATGGAGACTAGATCCACTGAAAAACAAATTGGATTAAATTAAATTTATTTGTAATCCATGATACGGATAAACATTCTGAGATTCCCCAGGTGAGAACATTATATAATGAATAAATTAATTTAGGGAATTTGTAAAGATGTCTTTTAAAACCTCCCAACAAAAACCCATACGTAAGAAAGTTAATGAAGGAAGGAAGGAAATGTTTTATTTAACAACACACTCAACACATTTTATTTATGGTTATATTGCATGGTTAAGGACCACACAGATATTGAGATAGGAAACCAGCTGTTGCCACTTCATGGGTTAGTCTTTTCGATTAGCAGCAAGAAATCCTTTCTACGCATTATCCAACAAACAGGATAGTACATACCATGGCCTTTATTACACCAGTTGTGGAGCACTGGCTGGAACGAGAAATAGCCCAACCGCACATCAAGCGAACGCTTTACCACTGCGCTACGTGCCGCCACTTAAGAAAGTTAAATACATGTCTATATTTTTTTACTATTATATTGGGTACTTATATTTATATTATAATTACATTTGGTCTTTATGTTTAAACCTTAGGAAGAACAAATTAATGAAGAAGTGTGGAAATATGTAAAAATTTGGTAAACCATCCCCTCCTGTTAAGACTAAAAAATTATAAGATGACTACAAGATAGAATTAAATTTATTTCTAAATTCAACCATCAATCCATCCATCTTTTCAAAAAGTAAAGAAACTTACAACATAATTTTTTCTGCAGCATTCGTAACTTCATAGACATCCGATAGGCAGCAAATCTGATGTTATTTAATTCATCTGCAAAAAAAGTAAATAAAAGTTAATACATTCTCAATTTTTTTTTATATGTGTGTTACAGCATTATCCTAAGGTTGGTTTTAAAAAAACAAAAACAGTTTTCAATCATTTTGCTAAATCTATTTAAGAAAATGTTACTATATGGAAAAACAAATACAAAAACAAATACAAAAACAAATGAAGTTATTGAAGGGAGACAATTCAATGAAGCACAATTATTAAAATATATTCCTTAGTTATATCAACATAAACACTGGTAAACTTGAGTCAACTAGGGAAATCAAAAGAATACAAAAACTATCAATGTTTGTAAAACGAAATAAATTCTCAGTTTTAACACAATATTGTGTTGCTTTAATTTTTAACAGAAACATATTTTGTTTACAAATATTTTAACTATTCTCTTCTCAGTTCAGAGATAAGTAACGGATCCAAATGATTAAATTATACAAAACAAGTAATAATCAACAGTTAAAACAAAGTTTAGGCCATAATAAAATAAATGCTACATTTCCACTTTAAAAATAAAAAAAAATAAAAAAATGATGCCAGTGGTGAAATTTTATTTTTTATTTTACAATTTCAGAAAACTGGAAACACTGCACATCCATTTTAGCTAAATGTTTATTGCTGTTACAATTTTTTTATTTTTCAAAATACTTCAGCATTAAGGACGAGTTTATTATTATAACCATGTGTGATGTTATTCAGACATTTGACACCATGTTTGATTTGGAAAATTTCATGGAATGTTGGAACACTTATGTTTTGTTTTTAAATTCAAAGAGTGGTCATATTATGAGATGTTTTTGTTTTGTTTTTTAAAACATTATTATAGTATTTCACCTTATTAAAATAAATAATTGTCTGTTCTGTACTGTACAACATAATTATTGATATCATATGTCAGTATGTTTTTGTGTTTTTTTACCAATGTGGAAGACATACAGAGTTCTAGTTTAAACAAATGATACAATTTTTTTTTACCATCCATGAAACATTAAAAAAAACATACTGTCTAGAAGTAATATTTATTGTCTATGAAGCCAAAATGGTTTCTACATTATTTATTCTGTCACAATGAATTAGTACAATGCCAGGCTTATGGTCAACCTCCCCCAGCCCACGCCTGTTCATATCAAATGTGTTTGTAATAGATTTTGTTGGGGGAGTATGACCTGACCCCTCCTAAGAATTCTACTTGCTAGTCTATAGTCCATCTCATCATTCTATAAAAATGTATTTTGTCAATAATTTCAGTTTGGTTTGACGTACGAAGAAAAGTAAAAGGTTTTGGAAATAACACAAAAATAGTTTTGATGTACAATTTACAAATTAATCGGATCAGAAATAAATAACTTGTAGTAAATTTCATAGTATGAAAAAAGATGTTCCCTGTGGGACGGACTATAGACCCCCCATACTCTTGCCTGAATGTATCATGCCACTTACTTAGTGCCTCCATTAGAATTGTCATCTGAGGGTGGTCCCATTGGGTGCTCTCTGTTGTGTGGCTGGAAAACAAAACATACACACATAGTAAAGGTTTAATGGTACCAAACACAATTAAATAAATTAAATGACATCTGTACAGGTAACAGAAATATTATTAATTATGATAACAAGAAACATTCCTTCACATAAATCTAGATCTTTTCAAGATATTATGCACTATATATTAACTCTCCCTCCCATTCTCGACTGCAGCCAAAATGTGACCGGTCTTCGTAAACATAGCTGTCAACATTCACAAAAAGTTATCGATCTTGATTCTGTGAACGCTAGAACATAGCAGAATGACAGTCGAACACGCTGAGTGTAATTTGTTCACTGATATTCGTATTTAAGTTGTTATCGCAATATCAAAAAGAAAAAAAAACGGTCTAAATTTGTGTAAACATTATTGATGACATAACGTGCACATGGGTTCAATTTCTCGCTATTTGTATAATTATTTCTTTTAAAACATGTTGGACATTAATATTTAATGAAAACTGAAGATTTGCAAAGGATGTATTCGCCAAAAATAACTGATAATACAGACTTTGAAGTAGATGATGGATGGATGGATTACTCGTCGTCGATTGAAAGTGAAAATAAACTGTCATAAACAATGATGTCATGGATCGTGATCGTAGGATTTTTAAAAAAAACTTTTTTTATTTTTTATTAAGTTCTTCTGTAAATTTGATTTTGGTAATTAGAATCACTAATATGTCCTCTAAACCATGACAACTATCAAAATAGTGTTAAATTAGTGGGGGGTTTTACAATTTGAGGTTGAATAATGTAGGTACAAAATTACGAATTTCAAGTTGGAAAGCTGGGTTAATAGAGTTAAACGGAAATGCTGCCTAATTAATTGGTTCATTTATGAAAGTATATTACTTTCCTATGGACTACAAAAGAACTGTATTCCAGGGATAATGCTGGGGAAAAAAATTACTGGTCCACATAAAATGCCAAATATGTAATCTTTTCACCTAAATGTTAATAAAAATTAATTAATTAAAAATAGTGTTGGACCTTTTTATTGTTATTATTTTTCAGGTAGAATCAATTTTTTTTTTTTCTTAGGCCTTAGTGGTTTTTTTGCTCTTTTTCTGTAAAAATATCCAAATAAGGTGTAAAAGTGAAAAAATTTGTCAAAATTATTATGCTGAAATTGGTAAAAAAAAAAAAAAAAAAAAAAAAAAAAAAAAAAATTAAGTTCACCATAATGTTTAAACTATATTATCACTACTGATTAGTTTATTTCTTCACGCAATGCACAAAGTCTTATTTTCTCCCATGAATAATATTCTACTTACTTTATATAATAAGGCACTTTATTTCCAGCAACAGATCTCTCCCAAGGGGGTTCCACTGAAACTGAAAAGGAAAACAAATTACACCATAAAAAGTAGAAGTATTAAGCTCAGTATTCAGTGATCGAGTGCTTCTCCGAGGTATATGACAGGCCATAAGATCAATTTTATTTAATGGATCTCTGTGGAGAGTATATGGCACCATATTTTATCACAAACTTTATTCAAGTTTTCCAAAACTGAATGTATACTCTACTGTCCGAGTCTTAGCCATTTGATGTGTCAAATTGTAACTTGCAGGTTAAGTAAATATAAATCGCACAACCAACAATCAGTAACCTATGTAAAAATCATGTGAACAGACTTCTAGGCTCAAACTTAAGAATTTGTCTCCCATGGCAATTCTGAGTCTGCCTATGGCAATTTTTAAAAAGTGACATTTGCAGCAAATACATACGATAAAAGGGTTATTTTGCTGTATGTAGACATATTTCAAATGTGCAAATGTTAAAGATTGGCAGATAATGTACACCAGGTGTATACACTTTGCCATTGTTGAGGAGCTTTACCGATGGTACAATAGCGCTGTCGGAGATGCTCTCAACCTATTATAATTTATATCTCAACAGCAGCAATTGCCGTCGGTGCCGTTTCTAAATTTGAGTCCTGTTACCTGCAATATTATATCCTGTCTGTTAACTGTTGAAAAGTATAAAACAAGATCGAAAACAAAAAACACCCACCCTATTTGCATAGTAGAAAGTAAGTCAGTTTTAAATCTAACAGCCCAGTTCACATTTATAATTATAATGCCTAAGAAACCAATGATTTACATGAGCTTGTTTTTTTATACTAAATAAACTTTACTTTTCTTCTCTTTTTTTTGACCAAATGAATTTGAAAAAAAAAACAATAAGCAAAATTGTAAATGAACCTCATAAAAGTGGCAAAGGCTGTTGTTGTGTGTGGGTGGTGGTCTCAGTGATGGTGAAGATAAATAATGCATAGGAATATTTGATATATAGGTCTGGAAATGTAATACTATACTAATTAAAATATGTGTCAGGTATTCCATTGACATTCAGTTCTGTATATCTACATATGTATAATTATAGAGACTAGCTAGATATCCATTTATATATACTGAGACAAATAGATAAGGGAACATCTGATATTGTAGGCCAAATTTAATTCACTACCATCATATTAATATTTGTTTATAATACAAAGATGTAATGTATGTGGGATTGAGAGAGAAGAAATGTTTTATTTAACAATGCACTCAACACATTTTATTTATGCTTATATGGCGTCGGGACATATGGTTAAGGACCACACATATATTTAGAGAGGAAACCCGCTATCGTCACTTCATGGGCTGTTCTTTTTGATTAGCAGAAGGGATCTTTTATATGCAGACAGGATAGTACATACCACAGCCTTTGTTACACCAGTTGTAGAGCACTGGGCACCGATGGGTATCGATCCTAGATCGATCGCGCATCAAGTGAGCGCTGTACCACTGAGCTACGTCCCGCCCCGTATGTGGGATTGAATGCGAGTAATATGGTGTTGGGTGTGAGTATAACACAGTTAACTGATGACACCCCATTCATAGTCCATTCCTTGATGTGGTGAGGGGGCTTGTATGTCTCAGTGACCCAGAGAGCTATGCCCCGTATGTGGGATTGAATGCGAGTAATATGGTGTTGGGTGTGAGTATAACACAGTTAACTGCTGACACCCCATTCATAGTCCATTCCTTGATGTGGTGAGGGGGCTTGTATGTCTCAGTGACCCAGAGAGCTATGCCCCGTATGTGGGATTGAATGCGAGTAATATGGTGTTGGGTGTGAGTATAACACAGTTAACTGCTGACACCCCATTCATAGTCCATTCCTTGATGTGGTGAGGGGGCTTGTATGTCTCAGTGACCCAGAAGCTATGCCCCGTATGTGGGATTGAATGCGAGTAATATGGTGTTGGGTGTGAGTATAACACAGTTAACTGCTGATTCATAGTCCATTCCTTGATGTGGTGAGGGGGCTTGTATGTCTCAGTGACCCAGAGAGCTATGCCCCGTATGTGGGATTGAATGCGAGTAAATGGTGTTGGGTGTGCGTAAACACAGTTAACTGATGACACCCCATTCATAGTCCATTCCTTGATGTGGTGAGGGGGCTTGTATGTCTCAGTGACCCAAGAGCTATGCCCCGTATGTGGGATTGAATGCGAGTAATATGGTGTTGGGTGTGCGTATAACACAGTTAACTGCTGACACCCCATTCATAGTCCATTCCTTGATGTGGTGAGGGGGCTTGTATGTCTCAGTGACCCAGAGAGCTATGCCCCGTATGTGGGATTGAATGCGAGTAATATGGTGTTGGGTGTGAGTATAACACAGTTAACTGCTGACACCCCATTCATAGTCCATTCCTTGATGTGGTGAGGGGGCTTGTATGTCTCAGTGACCCAGAGATTTCCGTATGGTGGTGGTGGGAGAAGATGAATATTTTCAACGGCATCAAACTAATCTAATTTGGTTTTCATAGTGGACCTAATATATAGAGATTATTATCCGAGCTTGTGTGTCGTACTGATTTTATGAAACAAGTATCAGGATTCTTGTATTGCCCGAGCGAGAGTGAGGGTAATTCATGTACATACATCCTGACACGAGTTTCGTAAAATCAGTACAACACACATGCGAGATTGAATGCGAGTAATATGGTGTTGGGTGTGAGTATAACACAGTTAACTGCTGACACCCCATTCATAGTCCATTCCTTGATGTGGTGAGGGGGCTTGTATGTCTCAGTGACCCAGAGAGCTATGCCAGCAGGAGCTTTGGCTTCTGTTAGGGACACCCAAGCTGGACTGGTCAATGGGTAAAGGCTAGACTGATATGGACTAAGAATGAGGTAACCCTAACAGAAACCTTGAGTGATGAAGTCAGAGGTATTGGGCCGCACGGGGCACTCTAATAGACTACAATACCATGCACCAACAGCTATTATGACTACTGCCTGACACTGTGGATAAGGGTATTGACTGTAGTCACTCTATACTCTCAGTCTTTTGGTGATGCCTCACCCCAATGGGCCCAATCTGTTTGGGTTTTCTCCCAGTACCAATTAATATATCCAACGCTGTGGTATGTGCTGTGCTATCCTGTCTGCAGGTCTCTTGCTACTAATGGAAATATGTAGCAGCTTTCCTCTCTAAGATTGTATGCAAGAATGACCATATGTTCGACATCTAATAGCCAATGTTTAATAACTCGATGTGCTCTAGTGGTGTAGTTAAACAAAACAAACTTTAACTTTTCTGTGATCCTTTACTTATTTTCATCAGTATATAACATTACAGGCCCATGCAACCAGCTGGTACCAGTATCAGAAACATAAAAGTTCGGCAACTTTATCATCATCACTTATTAATGAAGTCACACACATTGAGTTTATGGCTGTATAGTAAATCATTAATTAGTTCACACACACACACACACACACACACACTCACACTCACTCTCACTCACACTCACACTCACACACACTCACACTCACACACACACACACAGAGCAGTTTCATACTACATGCAGGTTTAGCCCCATCAGCTGTTTCACTTCATCAAATAAATGTCCCATTTTTATGCTGTCTGGTTCTGAAGTATTAATTAATTACCGTACTCAGACACAGTTACAAGATTTCCGTATGGTGGTGGTGGGAGAAGATGAATATTTTCAACGGCATCAAACTAATCTAATTTGGTTTTCATAGTGGACCTAATATATAGAGATTATTATCCGAGCTTGTGTGTCGTACTGATTTTATGAAACAAGTATCAGGATTCTTGTATTGCCTGAGCGAGAGTGAGGGTAATTCATGTACATACATCCTGACACGAGTTTCGTAAAATCAGTACAACACACATGCGAGTGTAATAATTTCTTTATCCATATTACATGTATTATTGTAATTTAAAAAAAATAAATAACAAGGCCCAAGGGCCGTCTCAAAATGTTTCAACCACAAGTAGGAGAGGACTGGGGAAAACAACGTCATGTTATGACGTCGCTTCCAAACATTAAGTCATTACACTTGTTATTACGCATGTGCTTTGTATGATTATTATTAACCCAGTTATGTTGAACCACATGGATAATAAAGTATTTTTATTAACTTGTGTTTCTCCCATTGGGGAGGTGTACATAAGCACCCATTCGTAAACTGCGTAGTTATTTTAAACACATGTATGCCATGTGTAGGCACAAATGAAAATACAAACTGCTTATAACAAAACATAACTTTTATGAATTTAAAAAATGTAAGAAAAACCACCACAGAAGGCATCCATGTACATTTGTAGATGAGTTAACTGTGTTAGGAAAGTGATATAACCAAATACCCCAAGTGGTAGTTATACAAGATTAAAAGTAATTTTAGAAATATTGTAAGTGCAGGTAATTGTGAAAACTTGTACCATGTACATCTTTAATTCCTGAATATGCTGGAGGAACCACCAGCAAAGAACTTTTTTTTAATTAAAAAAAATCCAAATAAAAACCAATACATGCATGCAAATGCATGAAATACGTCGTGGTTACTAGTACATGTATCCATCTTACCAACAGTAAGAAAAACCACCACAGAAGGCATCCATGTAGATGAGTTAACTGTGTTAGGAAAAATACCACAATTTTACTGAAGCTATGGACTGCTATCTCAGTAAGTAAACATACATATATTATATACATGTATCTCACCCATACAAACCAACTCTAATGGATGTGACCACACAATGTATGAGAAAAGTTGTACCACAGGTCAAGATAAAACCTTCATGAACGCATCCAAATGCTACAACCAAGCTACACAAGTCACAAATTCACTAAACTGTTGGAACTTTTTTTACGATCTTGCAGTGCAGTTCAAGAAGACTTGTAAACATGATACGATGCTACATGTACTTAAGAGAGCCTAAGAATAAGATAGCTTTGTGAATTAGGTCCGTGCTAAAGAAATACATGTTAGTCAGTCTGTCAATCTGTCGAGGAAATCTGCACCTCATTTTCGTAATTTTCCATTATTATTCATACATACCAAAGTTTACATGGCGGTAACCACTCACAGCTATTCTCCCTACAGTAAGAGTTCTCTTCACAACATTATAATGGCGGTGTTTACAGATGCACAATAGCTGTGTTAACTGGTAAGACATATATGCATGAGACTTTTAAAAACAGATTCTTCACTGTGACAAGCAGGTACACGTACTGTGGTAGATATGTGTCTTGTGTTTGATAGACAAGCAACACAGTCTGGTCAGCTCACTCACACTGTGTGGTTACACCCAGCAAACCGACCATACAACACAGTCTGGTCACTTCACTGACCCTGTGTGGTTACACCCAGCAAACCGACCATACAACACAGTCTGGTCACCTCACTGACCCTGTGTGGTTACACCCAGCAAACAGAACTAACTCGATCTAAAATCCCAACAAGACCTGTACATGTGGTTTATACAGACACACTAATCTAGATATTCTCTACCATTATAAAACAGTAAAATAACTAAAACAAGGAATGCTTGTTTAATTACACTTTAAAAATTAAAATTAAAAAAAATTCTTTTATTTAACACCACTAGAGCCCACTGACTTATATGAATAGCCTAATATTAGTATTTTTACACTGTAATTTTTTTTAGTTGTATAGCCTCACCACGTGTGTGTGTGTGTGTGTGTGTGTGTGTGTGTGTGTGTGTATTTTAATCAAATTGGAATTGATTAACATATATTTTAATTTGCTACAATTCTTAAAGTATAATATATCTATCTCTATCTAAAATACTTCTTTAAGTTAATCTGACAAATACATGTATAATAAATTCCACTATATGTTTTGTGAATGATGTGTGTGTGTTTGTTCAGACAAAGTATTTAAATTCTCATCCACCCTATACACCTCTGTTTTTGCAGAAGACTTAAATTCATTCATTCATTTGTAGTTATTTGTGTGCTTATATCCAATTAAGGTTCAAGCACACTGTCTGTCCAGGACAGAGGGTTAGTGGTCAATGAGAGAGAAGTCGGTGTAGTGGCCTTACACCTACCCACCGAGTGATTAACTCGCTCTGAATGAGAACTGTGTACCAGGAGGTGAACTCGGTACCTACCAGCTGTACGTCTGATGGCTTAACCGCTATACACGACCGAGGCCAGTGAAGACTTTTTTTTTTCATTTCAACTTATTTTCATGCTTATATGCAATTAAAAGTTCAAGCACGCTGCTATCTGGGCTATCTGTCCAGGACAGTAGATTAGTTGTTAGTCTTTAGTGAGAGAGAAGAGGGTGTATAGTGGTCTTACACCTACCTACGGAGTCTTTAAAATTCACTCTGGGTGGGAGCCAGTACTGGTTTGCGATCCTAGTACCTACCAGCCGTACGTCTGATGGCTTAACCACTACACCACCGAGGCCAGTGAAGACTTAAAAATTAAGCCTGTGTTTAATATATTCTTTAGTGAAAGGTGGCTGCTATTACCAGTTTCAGTTCATTACAATCTCAATATTGTAGATCTATGACTATGACACTAGTTTTTACGTGCCTATATCCACAAAGGTTCAGGCACGCCCACCTCGGATTTAATCTCTGACTTCGCCAGTGACTAACTCCGGGGCGGGGGGGATTGTAGAGCTACAATGTTCCACATATTTATACTCCCGAGACAAACAGAACCACTCATCCATGAAACCGCTAATTAATCTGCAGTCTGCTTAGACATGCATCACTGCATGTCCGTGCATCCTGAGTCATTGATATCACGGTAGTGTACACTGTGTGAGAAAACTATCTTCCAAGCAGCATACAACAAGATGAGACCATAAATTAATTCTACAAAGCAGTCATATCTCAACGGTTTACTCAATTTGGTACAGACAAATGGATTTAACGAGGACCGCCAGGTGAGAAAGTTCAATCAACAAGAGATCAAAGCAGTGTAATACAATACTGCAGCAAGGTAAAGCTACATCGCACATGGTCGAGTCAAGCCGAGTCGCATTGATTCTACAACATATGATGCAGAGAAAACAGCTCTGACACACTAGAAAGGTGCAGGCAAGTCAGGCTTATGATGTAAAAACAACCTCAAAGGTAACTAGTTAATATTTCGGAAAATTTCTGCACGATGAAATTAATCTGAGTCAATGAATGTCAAAACATCACAGAGAGACATCAGCTAAAATTAATTTGAGTTAACAACATTCTACTCAATAAAAAATAAATATTGTGCTTAAAAATATTATATCAAAATATTTTTTTCCAAAGAACCTTCTTCTTCTTCCAAAAAAAAAATAATAAAAATTTTTTTTACAAAGAAAATATTTGTAAAACGAAGATATTATTTAAAAAAAAATTGTTGCAAAGCATCATAACCTCACAGATTAATATTTTAATCAAATTGGAATTGATTAACATATATTTTAATTTGCTACAATTCTTAATATACAGTATAATATATCTATCTCTATCTAAAATACTTCTTTAAGTTAATCTGACAAATACATGTATAATAAATTCCACTATATGTTTTGTGAATGATGCCTGATATACCAATATGGGGAAACCAGGAAAGTGTACACAATTTAATTTAGCACCTACACATTTCACATCCACACACTTGTATAGACGATGCAATGAATGGTGCAGCAAAGAAGTTGGGAGGAAATTAACACTTGAGCCAGTTCAGAATTACATCCTGGCTATCACTTCACACCAGACATTTTTATGTTATAAAAACTATTCAAACGGGCTATTCACTTGGCAAACAATGGACTGACTGTAATACTGTCATTACTGTTGTCTATGAAACATAAGAAGAGCACTAGAGAGTCAAATGACTTCCAGTTAGTTCTGATAACAAGGAAGACAAGAACAACTGAAAAATAATATCCCAGGATTTGTGTTTATAGATTTGGAATCTGGACTCAGAACTTTAAAGGAAAAGTTTGTACTTTTGTTTATGAAAAAAAACAAAACCTTCAGTGACACATTGCAAGGCACTGGAAGAAAAAAAGTTAAAGTTTAATGACACCACTAGAGCACACTGATTTATTAATCATTGGCTATTGGATGTCATACATTTGGTAATTTTGCCATTTAGTCTTAGAGAGGAAACCTACTGTATTTTTTCATTTGTAGCAAGGGATCTTTTATTTTTTCATTTCATTTCAGCTTATTTTCGTTCTTATATCCAATTAAGGTTCAAGCATGCTGTCATGGGCACACACTTCAGCTATCTGGGCTGTCTGTCCAGGACAGCGGGTTAGTTGTTAGTGGTTAGTGAGAGAGAAGAGGGTGTAGTGATCTTACACCTACCCATTGAGTTGTTAAAACTCACTCTGGGTGGGAGCTGGTACCGGGCTGCGAATCATATACCTACCAGCCTTATATAAGATGGCTTAACCACAACACCATCAAGGCCAGTGGATCTTTTATATGCACCATCCCACAGACAGGACAGCACATACCACAGCATTTGATATACCAGTCGTGATGCACTAGCTGCATGGAACAAGAGATAGTCCACTGAAGGGGATTGATCCCAGATCGACCGCGCATCAAGCGAGTGCTTTACCACTAGGCTAAGTCCCCCATCCCTGGAAGAAAGGCAGGTCATATATTTTTGTCAAATACAAAGAAAGAAACTATGATTACGTGTTGTTAAGTTAAAAATCATGTTCTTGACGACTACTTACCAGACAGGAAATGCTGTGAGTTGGGACCAAAGTCTCTGAAGGCCTCCTGTAACTGTTTTAATCGGTCTTCTATTGCTATTTGTAAGGCTTTCCATCTGAAATAAAAATAAATAAATAAATAATACTCTGAATTCATATTTCATCTACATGAACTTGTTAAAAATAAATTATTGTAGATTCAATTAACTTACATGTAATTACAAGATCCAGATTTAGAAATCAATTATCTTAAGTTTTTATCTGCTTAGACGACAGCCTTTTAAAATACTGTATTTTTTAAGGTTGTATAATTCAATAAAATTGGATTTGTTTAACATATCTTTTAATTGGTTACAATTCTTAATATACAATAAAATATATATCTCTAACATACATGTACCTCCTTAATTTAATCTGACAAATATAATAAATTCCACTGTTTGTTTTGCGAATAATGCCTGATATACCAATATTGGAAACCAGGAAAGTGTACACAAGTTAATTTAGCACCTACACATTTCACATCCACACACTTGTATAGACGATGCAATGAATGGTGCAGCCATGAAGGTGGAGGAAATTAACACTTGAGGCAGTTCACAATTACATCCTAGCTATCTCTTCACACCGGCCATATTATTTTAGAATTTTCTAAATAAATTCTTTTGCATTTCTAATTAAGAATAAAGATATTAGGTGTAGATAAACAAAACATAAAAAGCTTCAAAAAGTGTGTGCATTTGTTATTTTCAATAGTAAATATTTTGGATATATAAAACTCTGTTCTCACCTTGTATTAAAATCTTCTAATTTTCTAACATTTACATGTGACAAGATGACGTCTGCTGCCTGTAGTTCATTTGCTTGGTCATTTACACTGTCCACCTCTCCCTGAATGGGGGCTACATGCTGCTGAAAACCCTGAAGGAAATTATCACAGAATATACAATAGAGAATCCAATGAGATTTACCTTGACTAGACCATAAAACAAACTGCTAATAAAATCCATGTGTACAAGACAATATTTTTTAAAACGTTAATTAAATTGTACTTATAACACCTTTCTTGACCATAATAAAGTCCATGAGTACATGGTGATGATATTTTTTCAAAATCAATGATGTTGTTACTCAATGTGGATATGTCTACATTGATCAAGTCAGGTTGCTTATAACATGTACATGTAGCAAAGAGCAAAAATAATAAAGTGAAAAGTCATGACAAACAAAATGGCAAACAAAATGTGCATTGACATAGCAGACAAATCAATGGATATATGAATAATTAACAGGCCAATAACACATCTCGAGTCATTGAGTATTACTGATATCAACTGCATGCATTATTCAATTTTTTTTATTTTTTTTACTAAAACCCCACAACTTGAATTCAAACTAAAATTATACATCAGAAAAAAAAGTAAAGTTTGTTTTATTTAACGATGCCACTAGAGCACATTGATCTTTTATCGTATCATCGGCTATTGAATGTCAAATATATGGTCATTCTGACACTGTTTTTTAGAGGAAACCCGCTGTTGCCACATAGGCTATTCTTTTATGACAGGTGTCACAAGTCAAGGGTAATCTGATTTTAATTGTATGAAAGAGAATATGTGGTTATATATTTTATAACATTTTTTATCATTTATACGGTATTTTAATTTATACGAATGAGAGAAGCATGAAGTATGAGTCATAGCTTGTATCTCACACGTGAAGCTGTCTTTAATTAGCAAGGTAGCAATTTGTATTATTGTAGCTTGTGGTATGGGTGAGTGATAGATGAGTGATAAGCTGACTGGGTGAATATAGTGTGGAACTGGGCTATTGAGTGGATGATTTGTCATTAATCGCTGAGAGAGAATCATTGAACATTCAGTTTGGGAAAGACTTGGTAGAAGTGTAAGAGACTTTGTGGAAGTTCGGGTTATTGTTTAACCGTAAGTAAATTAAATATTTTACACATGTATTGTGTTACAGAGGTGTGACATTTGAATGTTATTTTGGTCTGTATTTAGTTTGCTATATTAAATGTATATATTTAGCAAATGCTCAGTGTAACTTGTGAAATGCGGACATTGTGTAAAGTAATGAAATTGTTTGCTATATGTATGTATGTGTTTATTAAATGTATAATGTGAATTGAATTATGCACATGAAGTAAGTTGTACGTGTTATTAACGTATACGTTGTGAAACCTGTATAATGTGGACATGTGTGAAATGATGAAAATGATTGATGTATGAAGGGTATTTAATATTGAGGTTTTGCATGATAGTAATGGAGTGCATATTGTTTACAGCAGCTTGTGTGGTATCTGTTGAGACCAACAACGGGATGAGCAGCGAGGGGCAATGTTAGAGTTTGACCAGGTGATTGGGCTGTGGAATTATGTGAAGAAGGGACGAGGAAACTGACGTTGATGTTAATTCATGGAAGTTGGGTACAGCTGAAGTGGAAATTGAAGTTCCACATGTGGGCTACTTATTAGCCATGATGTTGTGGTGGTGAATAACAAGTGTATTGTTATCGTGCAGCATCTCGGTGAATAACAAGTGTATTGTTATTGTGCAGCAGAAACATATTGTGTAAATATGGCTGTAGTATTTAGAGCTGATCTGAAATGGAGGGTGCTAACTAATGTTAATACATAATTTAGTTAGAACAATATATGTATATAAAAGTTGATCACGAGGAAGTGAATCATAAGGATTGTGTTATGAACTGAAACATTGTATATTGAACTGTGTGGTTTTAGTATATTATTTTGTGTGTTGTGATACGTGATATTTTTATATGAAATTATGTGTAAAGTGGTGATAATGTATGTTTATTATATATGAGAAGTGTGAGTGTTGAGGGAGTGCTGGTGATTAGTGGTGTGTGAGAGGGATATAATTAGGGTTAGTAAGTAGGAGTGGAGAATGAATGTGATTGTTATTTGTGTGCTGTAAATAAATGTAATATAATTTATTTGGATTAGTGTTGTTTCTTTTAGTTATTCAATCACAAGGGAACATTTATTTGCACTTCTCACAGGCAGGATAGTACAAACCATGGCCTTTGTTGAATCAGTTATGGATCACTGGTCAGTGCAAGTGGTTTACACCTACCCATTGAGCCTTGCGGAGCACTCACTCAGGGTTTTGAGTTGGTATCTGAATTAAAAACTCCATGCCTCGACTGGGATCCGAACCCAGTACCTACCAGACTGCAGACCGATGGCCTAACCACGACACCACCGAGGCTGGTCAGAAAGACAGGTCATATAGTAGGATAAGAAACCAACAATGTTAATTCTCTAGAAATCATCACTGCATATACTGATGGAAAGAAATAAGGGAACACATCAAATTGTAGACCAAATTTAATTCAGAACTAGCGTAGTAATGTCTGTATTTCATACCAAGTTGTAATGTGGGACTGAATGTCTATAGTGTTGAATGAGCTGCCCATATGTTCCCAGTCAATTTCTGACAATATGAACTGATTTTTGATGCAGTCATTATTTCCCTGTTGCTATCTGTGTGATCCTTTATTTCTTTCCATCAGTATAGTTTCTCCATAGAATATAAGGTAATCATCAATGTGTCAAGTATCAATGTCAGTTAGGCTAAATTAATTTTTTTAAATGTTGCTAGAATTCTGTTACATTTTTACTTAATGCAATAAAAAAGAAACAATTTTATGAAGAAAAAAAAAATGCCAGCAAAAACAATAACCATAATATTGAATAAAACATTAAGAAACTTTCATTTTAGTAAGGTCAGTGAAGAAAAAGAACAATGCTTCACAAGATGAAGAGCATCTGATTCCACAATCAGTGGCTAGAAGTAAATGAAGACATCTCTGCTTCTGATAATGCTATGATTTAATGCAGATGTGCAGGGATCAATTCTAGAGCACTTCTTGACCACAGCTTTCAGAGAAGCACTTGAGCTCACACAAATCGCCAATGTCCACGCATTAATTGTGTCGGTCAAGATTTACCATCGGCATTAAGAGCCAGAGTAACAGAATTAAATCTAACTGTTGCCAGATAGTGTTCAAGGCCCCAGACCTTTAACCAAGTAGCATATGCACCAGACTGTGCCATGTGTGTCAGTCTAATGAGATAAACCAATTATAAGAGTTTTAGACTCGGATTTCAAACATCCAGGAGCTAAACGGAACAAATCAGTGGAAAATGTGTTTGATTTACCAGAGATCAATAATGCTATAACTGAATAAACTGATAGCAAGTAAATAAAAAGTAGCTTTTTTCCCCCTCTGTTACACAAAATAAAAAAAAATTGAAGAAAAAAAAATATAAAAAAAGATTCCTTTAAACATCAACATTTTTAAAACAAGCTTTTAAGAAGACTTGAATAATCTAAAGAGCAATGTAGTGTCTAACCAGTGTGAAAGTTGAAATTGTATTGATACACATTTCACAAAAATATACACCAATAAAAGCTGTGAAGATTGGTTCAAATTCAGTGTGTTGGTTCTTGGTAAACTGAAGTAAGTTGAAACTAATTTAGAAGAAGCAATGAAAGACCAATGTGAGATTTGAGGAAAGTAGGCTTGCTCTTTGGTACACAAAATGGGGGTTACATGTTTGTGTAAAAAGGAAGAAAAGACACTGTAGCTAGGATATTGGTTGAATGTGTGTACCAGGACCACAGGATATTGTTTTGAATGCTGTTAAATATAACATTCCTTCTTTCCACAGAATGTTTTTTGGTTTAGCTGGTTTCTAATATAGGACATTCAAACCTTTTTTGAGCACCTACCTAAGTGTGTATCAAACATGTCCCTTTAAGACAGTTGCAGGTTAATGTATACTATAGATTAGATAATATGGGACAATTTTAAGGATACTTCTTACTAATGGGTACCGGCCTCGGTGGCGCAGTGGTTAAGCCATCGGACTACAGGCTGGTAGGTACTGGGTTCAGATCCCAGTCGAGGCATGGGATTTTTCATCCAGATACCGACTCCAAACCCTGAATGAGTGCTCCGCAAGGCTCAATGGGTAGGTGTAAACCACTTGCACCGACCAGTGATCCATAACTGGTTCAACAAAGGCCATGGTTTGTGCTATCCTGCCTGTGGGAAGTGCAAATAAAAGATCCCTTGCTGCTAATCAGAAAGAGTAGCCCATGTAGTGGCGACAGCGGGTTTCCTCTCAAAATCTGTGTGGTCCTTAACCATATGTCTGACGCCATATAACCATAAATAAAATGTGATGAGTGCGTCGTTAAATAAAACATTTCTTTCTTTTTTTCTTACTAATGGTTGCTAAAGAGAATTGGTTACATGAGCAGACTGTGTTGTGTTTACCTTTGTTTTATCAATCTCCTCCTGTAAGTTTTCTATGATGATGTCTCCCACAGCGCTCCATTGAGCTTTCTGCTGCTCTGCTTGGGAGAGGTGATCGTTGAGGTCGTCCATAGATTCCTGGAACATCGCCATTCTCTGAAATAATGAGCAACGTGCAACAATTCACTCATGCAGGTTTTAAAACCACCATAACGACGCCCACCGATGCCAACACTGTCAAAAAAACCTCATGTACCTTGATGCCAAATAATAAAATTAATGAGATTTTAACAACACTTTATTTTATGGACGTATTAATGAATGACTACATATGTTTTTTATGTCTTGTTTTATGGGGCTTTTCACATTTTGTTTTCTCTCTGGTAATAAAATTCAAGTTTCCATAGATAATAAATAATTTAGCTTCAAGTATTAAACCAACTACACTTAATATCCTCATTGCACACACATTTTGTTTTTATTTTGTAATGGAACCCACAAGAAGGCATCTTCTCACTGCGCAATTTGTAGCATAATTTGTAGCAGTGTGAGAAAGCCTCTATAAAATACTTATTTTTATTATCACCATTTGTGGTACAGAGGTAGAATGAATTAAACATGTTCAAATCACAGACAAATCACATGATACCTTCCTGTAAACAATTTCAAATGTTTTTTAATGATACATTAGCACATTAAAATTTGTTTTATTTAACAACAGCACTAAAGCACATTGATTAATTAATCAGTCTTTTTGAAGTCAAACGTTTGGTAATTCTGACACATGCTCTTCTGAGAAAACCTGCTAAATTTTTCCATTAGCAGCAAGGGATCTTCTTTCCCAGACAGAACAGCACATACCTTGGCCTTTGATATATTAGTAATAGGGTACAGATTTGGACCAAAACAATGAAATCAGAGAACTGATCCACCAATGGGGTTCGAACCTCTGACCCAAGGATGTTGGGCTCTATTAACTGAGGTAGATCCCAGCAGCTCGTCTAACCTAATACACCTCCATTAAGAACTGCAACCTGAGCTACATCCTACTTGCATCTTTACCTCAAGTTGCAACATGCTGTATATTCTCTGTTCTAAATTTTAGTATGATTCTGATGAAAACACACACACACAGCACTTCACAGCCAAGAATCCTTACACAGAACAATGAAACCGTTTAAAAAAACCACAATGTGAATAACATTAACATGGTTAAAAAACAACTCATTATGTTTACCTCTATGACTTCATCTATTTTACGCTGCCATTCGTTGGATCTCTGGTTAATCTCAACCCATTTCCGGTTGAGCAACCGAACCTGGCGACGTATTTTTCTTATAAGATGTCTGGCCTCCATGTCAGCCGATACATCATTCATGGATCCTTCATCTGAAAAAACAAAAAGCCCAGTCTATCAGCAATGCTGGCAGTACATGCACTTCATTAACTGTGTTACAGGAGGAATTTGTTTCGTCTCTGTGGTTACCTGAATTAATCTCAGAAACTCTGGTGATGTTGGCTCCATTGTGAAGTTTTGGAGATACTGCCTAACCTTGAGATGGAACCAAGCCACATCAAATGTTATTACCCGGTATGTCTATGTAACACAGGAAGGCAATATGATTTTTTTTTTTTTTTTTACATCAAATTACACCATCTGTTTGCTTTTAACATAGAGGTTTTACAGTCTTTTCTGGAATTGGCCTCCAGTCTATGATTCAAGTTTCAGATTTTGGAGATACTGCCTAACCTTGAGATGGAACCAAGTCATGTCAAATGTTATTGTGTCTATGTAACACAGGAGGGCAATATGACTTTTTTTTTCCACATCAAATTACACCAGTTGTTTGCTTTTAATGTATAGGTTTATCAAAACATCGTTTTAAAGCCTTTTCTGGAATTGGCCTCCATGCAGTCTATGATTCAAGTTTCAGAACAAGATCTATGTCAGTTTGGTATGTCTGGACACTGGTTATGTAAGTGGTGTTAAAGGGACATTACTGAGTTTGCTCCATTGTAAGATGTTTCCAACTAATACAATATTTCTACGATTAAGCTTACATATTATATATATTTTCTTGTTTAGAATATCAGTGTTTGTATATTCAATGTGTTTCTGGTCGTCTTAATATTTCTAAGAAGCCCAAACTGGATTTTGTCTTCAAATAATTTCGTATGTATGAAAAAACAATATTTTAAGAAATAAAAGGAAATTCAACCTAGTACAAATATTAGAATGATCAGAAACACATTTAATATGCATCTACTAAAATTTTATGCAGAAAAATATATTTGATATGTAATTACAATCGTTAAAAAGTCTCTGCTAGTCGATAACATCTTAAAAATTGCAGCAAACTTAGGAATGTTCCTTTAAAGGTGTACCACTTTATCACTGAATCATTAAACATTGAGTTGCACAAATATGATAAAGACAATAAACTCAACAAAGAAAAGACAACTCACCTGTATCATTGCTGTCTGCACTGTCAGTGCTAAGCCTCTTATCTTCTCCTTCTTCCCTGAGGTAAAATCTTCCTGCTTCCAAACTCTGTTCAACCAGGGGTCTCTTCAGGTCAAGCTGATTTCGTAACCTCTGCAATAATTTTTTGTATACCATTAGTCAATATTTTAACAAAAGAAAAATTTACAATTTTTATACACAAAGTCAATCTTTTTAAAAGGCAGTATTCAAAATGTTACCAATACATGAGATAAACCCATGCATGTTCTGCCACTCACCAAATTCACCAGTTTGAATTTTAGAATTGGTGAATTTTATTTTAATTTGGAGAAATAATTTCATGTGACGATTCTTATTTTGTTGGAAAATAATAGTGGGTTTCTGCAAATTTTGTACAAAAGATAATTTGATGCACATTTTATGCACACCAAAGGAGAATTTAAAGTTTGTTTTGTTTAATGACACCACTAGGGCACATTGATTTATTAATCATCGGCTATTGGATGTCCAACATTTGGTAATTCTGACATATAGTCTTAGAGAGGAAACCCGCTATATATTTCCATTAGTAGTAAGGGATCGTTTATATGCACCATCCCACAGACAGGATAGGACATACCATGGCTTTTGATATACCAGTCGTGGTACACTGGCTGGAACGAGAAACAGCCCAATGGGCCCACCGACGGGGATCGATCCTAGACCAATCACGCATTAGGCGAATGTTTAACCACTGTGCTACATGCCACCCCCGCCCGGAGGTTGAAACACAGTGTAAAGTGTTACCTGATTTTCAGAGTTTTGCCGCTGGATGCTGACCAGGTCGCCTCCAATGGGCTGCTGCTGCTTGAGCTCCTCCTGGCGCTGGAGGATCCAGTTGATGACGTTCTGCAGTGTGCGCAACAAGTGCATCCACTGCTCAGCATTGGTCTCCAGGCGGCCTCTGCAATACACAGAACATCACATGGTTACACAGACGTCAACAGAAACTTTTCAGTGAATTACATTTTCTTGAATTTTTAGAAATTAATTATAGAAATATCTTCTTTTTTTTTCTCGTTCGGTTTCCTATGCTCACTAAACCCCCGAGATGTGCTGCATCAGTGAACTGGATTGTCAGTTGGAGCTCACCAGGGCTGCCCCATAGCTTTTCTTAGAGATGTTAAGTATTCATACAGATTTGAACAAAAGTGAAGGTATCTGGGGTGTCATATGACATAACCAGTTAAAAGAAAGACAATGATCTTTAAAAAAAAAAAAAAAAAAAAAAAAAAAAAAAAGGGGGTGCAATTCAAAGGACCAACCTTAATATCTTTTATTTGGTACATGGTATCTGTAAAATGTTTACCACAGAACAATATGAACTCATGTTAAAAAGAAGCGAGAAAAATGGTTTCACTAAATCGCACCTCATAAAATCATGACTTTATTCACATAATGTCACTGCTATGCTCTGATACTGGTCTGTATATTCAGGATCTTATTAAAAAACACATCCACTACCTGCTCATGATCTGATAAACCGATTAGTCTTATGTTCCTGATTGTACGAACTAACCACATACATATGTTCATGATCTTATATAAACAAGCCAGTGTGTACCTTACTGAAGTTACAGACCGACTCATGTTCATGGTTATCACAAACAATAACACATGGTTGCAGTTACCCGTTCTTTCCAAATTTAACTATTTCAGGAACTATAATGGCCAAGACAATGACATCATGTCATTTTGCTAACCCATTCCTTCTGTTGGCAGCCACCTTACATAAAAAAAAATTGTTATTCTTTTTTCATTTCTTCGGAAGCAAATATCTACAGAGTGAAAGAAACCTTTTGACCTTCGCATAAGAGAAACCAGACAGTGGTGACTTGACCTTCGTGCTGCACACAATGTACACCTTTTTATTGGCTGCAAAAGGTCAATAAACGGCTCTAATATTTTATAATGGAAAACTGATAGTGCACTACAATCTCATTTGGGGCTGATAGAACCAATTTGGATAACAACATTGAGATCTGGACACTTGCAATAAATCAATGATCAACTGGTGGTAAATTTGAAATTCCTCTGAAAACTGATATATTTGTATGGAAAACAAGACCATGCAACACTCAAGAGATCTGCCTCGAGGCTTTTCCAGAAACACACACGAGAAGGTGGGTGGGAGGCAATTATTTTTTCACAACCGCGCGACCACCTACGGAACAAAACTTTAAAATAACCTGCTTCTATTTGCATTCCGGCAATCCAACCATACTGCACAGAACGTACCTTCGGTGCCTCTTACCCTTTTAAAATCCACATGCTCATTTCTGTATAGCGCAGTGTAACAGGGTTTTCTGCTACGGGCTTGTTAAACGTCTGATCATGACAAGATGAAAGGTTAAAGCTTTTATTCCTTAGTCTACCATTTACAGTTAATTTCTAACTACACAGTTGATTTCTAGCAATTGTCTTATTATCAGTTGTTGTTCCCATCAAGTAAATGGAAAGAACAATCCTGATTTGATATATGATCAAGTCATCCACATAAAATATGTTCAAAAATAAACCCGGTGCTCACCAGTGTAATTATATGTCAGGCATTGTCAAATCAGAACAACAAAACCATTAGCATTAGCTGTGTAACAGACTGTATCCTGAAGATAATTAACAAGTCATGACAAGAATACAAATTCAGTGCAAACACCATCATCTTGTTGGGTTGTCATGCCACGAGCTGAACAGTTCAGGCCCTTTTAAGGGCCCCTATGGGCAACCTAGGGAGGCATGTCAGCACCACATAGGTCCAATTAACGAGCTACTCTCGGCCTACTAAACTCCAAACTTATAGTAGCTCCCTACCTTTCCATTAAGATCGACCGTTCAAAAATGCACACCCATTATCTTTGGCTTAATCCTACGGGACATTCCAAATTCCATAGCACCATATCACCCTCTGCCTGTTACCGGCTACAGTCGGACTGCTGGTGCTCCCTTGAACCTGCCAGTGCAGGTGGTCCCCCCTCCTACCCACCCCACACCTTTCCTGTCCTGGACGGAGGAGCTGGCCGAGGCTGGCACCTGGACCCAGGATAGGCGTGCACTACAACAGCTTGCTCTGAATGTGCACGTTAAACAATTCCATCCATCCATCCATCATCTTGTCAGTTTGAGAGGGGTCACAATAGTTTGTAAGATTTCAGACAATTAATACTGAATTTTAATTGCTTAATTTCGAGAAAAAAAATGGGTTTGTTAAGACATAAATTTTATTGTACAACAAATACAGGCTATCTAAATTAGTTTTAAGTTTTCAAAGAACAAAATCTTTCTGTCAATTTAATTTTTATATATTTGCAGTAAACATTATCTCAACACTGATGCAACCAACCCAACAAGCTTTAGGTATCGGTGGTTTAAGATAAACATAATTGTTGGTGAAAATAATACCACAAAATCATAGATATATCCTGTGTGGATAACAAAGGATGAGATAAGTTTGACTAAATGAAAAAAGTCATTACAGCTATCTCCTAAGTATGATACTCCCTCATCCTCAAAATTCACAATCATAAAACCTTAAGTTGATATTTTAAGTTTTACAAGCACATGTATACTCGTCCCTAATCAGTCAAATAAAGCCTATGTACCTGATTTCCATTGATTTTGACATGAGACTGAGCCATCGCTGGTTCATGTCCTCGAGCCGCTTGTGAAGTTTCTGCGAGTCGGAGCTGACCATGTTGCGAGCGAGCTGGTTACCGGCCGAGTTGAGAGATTCATACGCTCCTTGGTGAGCATCAACCTCCGCTTGTAAGTCCTGCAAAACACAACACAACACACACCTTGTAAATCTATACAGAGAGATAACACAACGCACATCTTGTAAATCTGTACAGAGAGATAACACAATGCACATCTTGTAAATCTGTACAGAGAGATAACACAACACACACCTTGTATATCTGTACAGAGAGATACCACAACACACACCTTGTAAATCTGTACAGAGAGATAATACAACACACACCTTGTAAATCTGTACAGAGAGATAATACAACACACACCTTGTAAATCTGTAAATGGTGACAACACAACACACATCTTGTAAATCTGTACATGGTGACAGCATGACACACACCGTGTAAATCTGTAAATGGTAACAATACACAACACACATCTTGTACATCTGTATAGAGTGACCATATAACACACACTGTGTAAATCTAAACTCAATGATAACACAAAATATATCTTGTAAATCTGTACAAAGTGACAACACACATTTTGTAAAACTGTCAACACTTTACATTAAGGTTTGATTTAGTATAAGAACTGTAATTTATTTGCATTTATCAATGTATACTAGTCACAAATTGTATAAAATCTGTCTATATTTGACATCCACTTTTCATTTTATATCATAATTGTTTGCTATTTTTAGTGTTTAACAGTCACAAACTGTATAAACTGCCAAGCATAGCACACCAACAAAGCAATTTTAGAGTAAATTTGGGATGGCTATAGATCAATAAATTCATCAAATTTTTTTAACACAATTCTTATAATAACAATTAACACAATTACTCATAAATCAGCTTCTGTGGAATTTTATGTACATAATCTGTTGAATGTAATGACGTCCCCCATTTTCAGAATAAAGCAAGTCATATTACAACAGAAAGTTTGTCTTTATATAGTAATCACCAGTTCTTCAATGGCACAGTGACTAAACCATCAGGTTTTATTTAACACAACACACTCAACACATTTTATTTACGGTTATATGGCGTCGGACATATGGTTAAGGACCACACAGATACCGAGAGAGGAAACCCGCTGTCGCCACTTCGAGGGCTACTCTTTTTGATTAGCAGCAAGGGATCTTTTATATGCACCATCCCATAGAGAGGATAGCACATACTACGGCCTTTGATGTACATGTACCAGTCGTGTTGCACTGGCTGGAGCGAGAAATAGCCCAATGGGCCCACCGACGGGGATCAATCCCAAACCGATCGTGCATCAAGCGAGTGCTTTACCACTGGGCTACATCTCGCCCCAAACTATCAAGTTCAAGGCTGGTAGGTAATAAAGCTTCTGATCCCCATACTGGCCTGATCCCAGTCTAAGTGCATGCACAGATAATTGGGAAGTAATAAAACCATCACACCAACTTCTCTCTCATTAACCACTAAAAGAGTTGAGGTATACTTAATTATGTGCCCAGACAGGGCACTTGTTTCTACCAAAAAATTCCTCCGCTATTTGGGTGTCAAACAAAGGTTCATATATCGCTATGTATGTGTGTGTATGTGTATGTTGCGTGTGTGTCAAACAAAGGTCCATTTTGCTAAAGGTCCATTTTGCTGTGTATGTTGTGTATGTACGTGTGTGTTGTGTGTGTACGTGTGTGTGTGTTGTGTTGTGTTATGTGTGTTTGTGTTATGTGTGTGTATTGTGTGTGTGTGTGTTTGTCTGTGTGTGTTGTTTGTGTGTGTATGTATATTTGTGTGTGTGTGTGTTAGTGGTTGTGTGTGCACATGTGTGTGTGTGTGTGTGTGTGTGTGTGTGTGTGTGTGTGTGTGCACATGTGCATGCATGTTTAATGACAAGCAAACACATTTTTAACTCTAATTATGAGGTGTATAATATGGTTATAATCACACAGAAAAATCCCAACCTACTACTGCCACATAGGCTATACTTGCATATATGCAGTTTCCCCCAGACAAGGTAGCATGTACCACAATTAACCTTTGCTATACCAATCAGGGGACCTGGATAGAATGGGAATTATTCCAAATACCCAAATTAAGCCTTATTGTATACTGTGTAAGCAGCCCACAACTCATCCCATGAATAATTGTAAAAAATCTATAATAAAACTATTAAAACAGTAAAGAGCTCTGGAAAGTAGATATCATGTTAAATTAAAAATAATAAAACCCCGTTTCTTTAAAAAAAAATTAAAAAAATTCAATTCTGGGTTTAAAAGATAAACTTACCCATGACACTTTCCTGGCCATGCTGCGAGCACCACTCCCTAACTGCCACCATGGCAACAATAGCCGGCTAAATGCATTATAAGATCTATAAGGTCTTCAAATCTCAGACAGGGTAAAGTCTCTTTTCCATTTAATTAACACTTCGGTGGAAGATTGCTGACATCCAAAGGCTAAATGATTCACACAAAACAACTATGGGTTCAAGTACTCTAGCATGCTTCCATAACAAACTCTGATGTTAAGGATATAAAAAACAACACCTAAACATCAGCTTACAGACTAATATGAATCAGAAAGGACTGATCTTTAAGACAGTGATAAATGTCTGTGAATACTTCACTGTTATTACGAAAATAAAATAAAAATTTAAAAGAGAAATGTAGCTTTTTATGACTACATTGTTTTTCTCTACATGTGTTGATATAAATAATATTACACAATGTCCAACAATGAGCATAAGAAAATGTTTAATTAATATTAATTTCAAAGTTAATTATCCATATGAATTTAACAGTATTTCTAATCAAAGTTGACTGTAACTACTACAATATATAATCACAGGTAACCACAGGTAACCACAGGTACATATAATCAACTATACAAAAAATGTTTACTATCCACCTGTGACTTCACGTTACTTAACTATCCTTTTCCTGCTACATCAATATCTTACATCAATATCCTAAATCACAAACTCCTCTTGAGCTAATCAGTGCAATTAAAATACTCAAGTCATCAACTGCCATGATGCTGTTTATGTGAAAATCCAGGCTAAAAGCTATTTTTTAACACATCCATATTTCACACCTGTTGGGGGAAATGTGTTCAACTTGTTCTGTAATTCTGTAGTGAAAAAAAAAGAGCAAGACGCCAACCTGTTCTTTATGGAAGGAATTACACATCACTTTTTTCCCACAGCTCCAAAAATCTCAATACAGAAATCAATAAAACTCTAATCTCACGAATAATCCATGTTAAAGCAAGGCCAATGTTCTTTCATGAACTGGGATTCAAATATTACTTTACAAACCAATTCCAGTGAGTATAAATATACTTTCAAATCAGTTCAAAGAAATACCAAAAGAAGCAAATAAAAAATAAAAACCAAAGAAGGTTGTCCTTATCTTACAAAACACATATTATCAAAACACAGTCCAAGACGAATCCACCAAAATGATCTGTTACAGAAAGTATTCAACTACATGTAGCCAGCTATCACCATATCTTCTTTTAATCTTCACTTCCACAAATCTTTCCACAGATAAAAACTTTTTGTCAAAACTGTCCACAAAGGATCCACCAAAACGATCTGTCATTGAAAGTAGTCAACTAAAACTAGCCAGCAATCACCACCTCCTCTTTTAATCTCCACATCCACAAATCTTTCCAGAGATAAAACACAAAACTTTTGTTGACACCAGATGAGGCAGGAGACCCTTGCATCATCTCATTAACCATGAAAAGAAAGCGTGAGGACCAAACCCTGTTTAAATGGACACAGAGTTGCACCAATTTCTAAGCGAAGAAAGCACGTTCTTAGATACTCCTGCCAGCACAAATCTGTCTTGGTATTGATCCCTAATCAACGCGACAACCATTCGACCATTCCTGGAGACGACGCACTGCCTGCCATACTATATAGCCACAATTACTGTCGGTTAAGTCCACGAAGCATCATCAAGGTCATTTATTGACCATAATGACAAGTTTATTGGCATAAAGTATGGCTAGTCAGGTTATGATCGCTATAAAGTATGGCTAGTCAGGTTATGATCGCTTCAGCAGACACAAGTTGAGACCTCTGCTCTTATTAATTAATAAAACAAACCATAGTACCATTACGCTTTATTAATACGATGGTTACATCCACGTAAAATGACAATTTCGGCCCAATTTATGAAGCCCGTTTTTGTCAAATGCAGGTGTTTAAGCACAGAAAATGTATGTACAGTGAAACCCCTCTAAACCGGACACCCTCAGGACCAAGTAAAATGTCCGGTTTTAAGACGTATCCACTTTAGAGAGGTTATTTTTTGTACTGAGTTTTAAAAAAGGACCATGAAAAATGTCCGGTTTTGGAGGAATTCCGGTTTACAGGGAGTCCGGTTTTGAGAAGTTTCACTGTAGGTACACATGTGTAAAGACAGAAACAGGATTTATAAATTAGTCCATTTACCTGAAAGTCAATCAATCAATCAATCAATCAATCAATCAATCAACCAACCATTTGTCTGTCCTGGCACATCCTCAGATTTCCAAAGGAAATGTATCCCAAAGCAAAGGATTCATTTCAATATTTCCAAGCAGACATTAGAATTGTTGTATTAAATTCCAGTTAGAATTTGGTCAACACCAATGATCTAATTAGGATGCGTAATTACTATACAAATGCAAACAAAACTAGATATACAGTTGAATCCCATTGGCTCGAACCCCGTCGGTGCTCGAGAAACTGTTCGACCCATCGGGTAGTTTGACCTAACCATTTGGTCAACATTGTTTAAGTGTAACTCGGAACTTCATTTTCAGTTCGAGCATTGCAGTGTAATCAACCCTTCAGAGTTCAACTCTACTGTATGTTCTAACAGAAGATACTAATGACAGTTTTAATATACAATGTATTCTTTCAGATTCCAGTGAATAGTTTTAACACATTCGATCATAACAATGTGTCCCATTTATTTAAATGAATTTTTGTTTAACCTAAAGCTGAAATATATACACATCAAATATACATGGTATGGTAGACTACATCTATTTGACATGCTTGCAATTTTACTTTAATCTACAAACACACAATATGTTCAGAGATAAATAACAGAACAATTATTAGTTATCGTGTCTATCCACCCATCTACATTTGGTATGTTTTATTATTATATGCATGTTATTTCTTGCTATTCGAAATAATCACTGAATAATCTATAGCATCTTACATGAACTATTATGAGAGAAATGGACAGTAAATGTGACTTAAATTCACAGTATTTTTATACAATGTTCTTGCAAAAAAAAGATCAATGTTTCATACTGACACATGTAATGTAAACAGGTGGGTGACTGCAACTGTTAATATCATCAAATATTCATCTACTCTTAGTTCAAATACCACGGATGCTCAAGCATGAAAAGATCAATATGATAATCCAACGGTAAATACATTTTAAGTCAGATGTACAAAAAGCAGGATGGCTGTATATTGATTTAACTGAGCACCGTGAAGAGGCTGTAGTGGTTAACACCAATACAAGTCTTGTTATCCATCGATGTAATTACTAGTAACCACTGTGACATGCATGTAACCAACTGTGACTACTTGTAACACACTATATGCCTGCTTGTAACCTACTGTGACTGTGTGTAACCTAATATGACTACTTGTAACCCAATATACCTGCTTGAAACCTACTGTGACTACTTGTAACCCACTTAGCCTGCTTGTAACCTACTGTGACTATGTGTAACCTATTATGACTACTTGTAACCCACTATGCCTGCTTGAAACCTACTGTGACTACTTGTAACCCACTATGCCTGCTTGTAACCTACTGTGACTATGTGTAACCTATTATGACTACTTGTAACCCACTATGCCTGCTTGTAATCTACTGATTGTGTGTAACCTAATATGTCTAGTTGTAACCCACTATGCCTGCTTGTAACCTACTGTGACTATGTGTAACCTACTATGACTACTTGTAACCCACTATGCCTGCTTGTAAAATACTATGATTGTGTGTAACCTAATATGTCTAGTTGTAACCCACTATGCTTGTTTATAACCTACTGTGACTGCATGTAACCCACTATACCTGCTTGTAACCTACTGTGACTATGTGTAACCTACAATGACTGCATGTAACATATGTAACCTACTGCGACTACTTGTAACCTATTGTGACTACTTGTAACCCAATATACCTGCTTGTAACCTAGTATGACTACTTGTAACACCTACTGTGACTACTTGTAAGCCACTATACCTGCTTGTAACCTAATGTGACTGTGTGTAACCTAATATGACTACTTGTAACCCAATATACCTGCTTGTAACCTATTATGACTACTTGTAACACCTGCTGTGACTACTTGTAACCCACTATACCTGCTTGTAACCCACTGTGACTGTGTGTAACCTAATATGACTACTTGTAACCCAATATATCTGCTTGTAACCTACTGCGACTACTTGTAGTAACCCATTATGCATGCTTGTAATCTGCTATGACTACTTGTAAAATCCACTATACCTGCTTGTAAAGAAACTAACTACTTGTGTTCCATTGTGACTGCTTGTATTCCACTATGATTGCTTGTAACCTATTGTGACGTTTTGTAACCCACTGTAACTACGTGATCTCATTGTACCACTTTAGCCTGAAAACAACTTCTGATATTGGATTAAAAAAGCATCATGTTCCAAATTCTGCTATAATTTTGTAATTTTTATTTTATCTCTATTACCAACTCTCAATTGTTGAGTATTTGTCTACAACCCCCCCCCCCCCCCCCCCCCCCACCTTTTTACTTTCCCAAACGGCAACCTTCTGGAGCTGTACATTTTGAAAAGATTAGTCAGCATTTATTTCCTTTAAAAAAAAAAAAGTTCTTATCTTAGAGCACCTTTAGAAAATGGTTGATTAGCTGTAATTTGACCCACTTTATTAAAAAGATTTGGAAAGGCAATTCTGTATTCTGTATTCTATTTTAAATTTATTTTTATTTTAAATGAAGATCATCTTCCATAAACAGACTATATTCTGCTTCTACAGATAATATTAACAAAGGGAATGGTGGTGCAATATATCAAGGATATTTCATGTTTTTGTCAAATATGATTTATATCTCAAGAGTCGTGCTTGTGCGACGATTGTGATATGATTGCAAATTTCACAAGATGAGATATAAATCATTATTTGACAAAAAACATGAAATTTTCTATTTATTTCATAACTTTTTGGCAATTTACCTTTATTTTTAAAATAACAGCAGCAAAATAGTTCCGGCTTTCTTACAGTGAAGATAACACTTTCTACAGTGACGATAACACATTTTAGAGTGAAATAGTGAAATTTTCACTATAAAATGTGTTATCATCACTGAGTGACTGATAACACTTTTATTTCACTGATATTGTATGATATTTCACTAAATGTAACCAGGTAATGAGGACAAAGGGAATGGCTGTGTAATACCTTTTACATTCTGTAATCAGGTAATGAGGACAAAGGGAATGGCTGTGTAATACCTTTTACATTCTGTAACCAGATAATGAGGACAAAGGGAATGGCTTTGTAATACCTTTTACATTCTGTAACCAGGTAATGAGGACAAAGGGAATGGCTGTGTAATACCCGTTACATTCTGTAACCAATCTACATGTAGCTACACCATCTTGGTATTATGTCTATGACCTCCATTGTTAAAGGGGTTAAATATTCTCAACACCTACACCCATTCCTTTCATTCAGCAACTTTTGCAACATCACACCAGCTACAATGTGATACAAGAAAGATAGCTGTGGTCAGATATTGATTTCACGTCAGTGGTTCAGTCGAGAACGAGACAGACATTAGTGACCAGGGAAATGAATGGCAATATAGCAATGACAAGATGACCGAAGAATACGACGGAAATGATTGCCAGGCCCGCGACCCCAGATCAATCAGAGGCACCAAAATGTAACCAAATTAATCTGTGTGAATGAACCTGACCGATGAAGATTCCACCGACTAAATCAGCGAATCTGTCCGGTTGAATACCACAGATCTAGATGAGAATTTGATATCTGATAAATATTTGTCTGGTGGCCCAGTGGTTGTATATACAAACACTTCATGTCATTAACCTGAATTCAATTCCTGAGATGGATGGAATTAAGTTTCTGTCAAGTTCTTAAATACTCCTAAAGCCAAACATTCTCAAATGGCTGCCTGTTTTAAGATGCCTATTTATGATATTCTAAATCACCTATTAACTTATGTTATTTTGTTTCAGTTTTTTTGTTCATGCTTATATCCAGTTATGGTTCACGTAAACTGTCCTAATAAGCACACACCTCAGCTGTCTGGGCTGTCTGGGCTGTCTGTTCAGGACAGCGGTTTGCAGTTACATGTACTTGCTAATGGTTAGAGAGAATTCAGTGTCGTAGCCTTACACCTACCTACCCGTTGAGTCATTCAAATGCATTCTGGATGTGAGCTGGTACCTGGATGTGAACCCAGTACCTGCCAGCCTCGTCCATTGGCTTTACCACTACAACAGTGAGGCCATTAGACAAGAGAAATATTCCCTTTCTTGTTATGGACTGGCCATTCTCCAGACAGACTGCCTGCTGAATGGCTATTGATAAACACACAGCCCAATATGGAATAATCACTAATTGAGTTTGAAGGTGTCAGCCCCTCACTTAGCCGATATTGACCTTCTGCCAACGGGTCCACTTTCGACCGTTGTCCCACAGAGATGGACATGTCTGGGATGATCAGCATTGTCAATGCTCTAACACAGACTGGCTAATCCAATTCCAACCAAACTGCCAAGGCTTACCGACTGTTTGCCAATGAGGCGCCTTGAGGAGAACTGTGTGAAACTACATTACGAAGCCAAACAAGTGCAGTTACTGGGTTCGTAGACAGGAAAGATGATTGTCGCATCACGTTCTTGTTTGTATAAATTTGATATGTAAGTAAATTATCAAACCTATCAAGCACAGCAGAATATATATGTATGCAGTCTTTTTTTCTACATTATAACACATAAACCAATATCCCCTACCCTGCCACCAAAAAAATGATAAAAAAAGACACACGCACACATCCCCCCTCCCCACCCCCCACCCACAAAAAAACCCAAACAACCTCCATGAATTATCCAGAATACATTTTTTTTAATAATGAAATTCTCAATAGTTTACTTTCCAATCATTTCAGGAGATGAATACAAAATTACAAACATACAAAATCACTCTTAGATAGAAACTATGGATGAAAAAATAATACACATTAATTAAAACAAGTCAGTAAACTTCATGAACTATAATATTTGGAATTTCAATTTTAAACAAGTGAGATGACGTGGGCTCATCAGTTACACAGTGAGAAGAAGAATAAACTGAAAACCAAACCAAAAAGAATTAGGTAAAATCACCGAAAATTGTGTCAAGATTATAACCCAATTCACCAAAGGTGTTCTAAGCCTGGCAGATAGAGCCGCTAGATTGGAGAGAATTGACTGAAATGTGGAAATGAAGCAGCCCTCCAGTTCTATCTGATTATCAACACTGTGGTGGTGAATCCTCATAGCAGGAGTACAATCTCCGTCCCTGTCATCAGTGATGGGATAAAACAGAACAATCAGCCGACAGATTCAGGTCTGGAGCAATAATAAGTCGGTCAGTTTATTTCTTGTTTGGTATGTGTGAACACTAAGTACCATTCCTTACGTGGAATGTTTATATGCAATAAAAGTTTATCTTGGTCTTCATCTTAGCATCTGTATACACGGTTTTCTGAAAATGTTTTTAATTTAGGTAACTGAAAAATAGTATGGCAATAAAAGTTATCTTTATCTTATCATTATATCTACATGTATATAGATAATCTTACTCAAAATTAAAAAATAATTGAAAAGACAGTGTACTACATGGTTGTATATGGCCATCAATTACAAAACTGATACACTATGATCATGTATCAATTAAAAAACACAATCATCATTGATTAAAATGTGATCATGGGGAAAAGTCTGATCATCTGATGATGTCTGAACCAAACTCTGATCATCTGATGATGTCTGAATGAAACAATGACAATCCGATGATGTCTGAACAAAACGATGATTATCCGATAATGTCTGAACAAATCTCTGATCATCTGATGATGTCTGAACAAAATTATCATTCTCACTAAAGAAATAGGATCGCCTATATAATGATGAAGCTTTTGATAGTTTTTAACTGAATAAATATATCATCTGTAGAGAATTATCTTGTCAGATACCAAAGATGACAATGTATCCTTCATACCTAATAGGTTTTATGATGTGATCTATTGTAAACCATTATATAAATTACTTGGATGTTAACAAGTCAGTTTTGTGTAACACTATTGATATGATACACAATTAACCATGTGCCTTCCGACACGATCTTAGGCACACGAAAACTTCAAAAGGTTTTTCGTTTAACGACAACAAAAGTCATTTGTTGAAAAATACCTTTTGACACGTGTAATCCCCAGTTTCTCTACCTACCGGCAGCTGAGTGAGAAATAATTGGTGTGAACAGATCAAGTGAGATAAGTAAGTCAGAATTCTAATGCAATTCCACGACAGACTCAATAAACTTGTTCCACTGGTAAAGCAGAACCACAAGATAGAGGTTGTGGCAGTTGGCCAAGCAGCCCATACAAGAAAAACTAACAGAGAACGTTATTCATTTCCGTTTCAGTCTGGCAGCATGCCCTAGCTATACAGCAAGATGAAAATTAACAAGTTACAAAAAAGAATCAAATTTTGTGGAATTAAAATGTCTCACCATCCATAAACTTAGTCAGTGTCACTGAGAGTTGCATCCATAGATCATTTTGTTCATGTTATTAAAAAAAAAAAAAAAAAAAAAAAAAATTAGATTAAAACAATTTAATTAAAAAATTTAATTAAATAAATTTCAACATTTTAAAAACATGCAATGAGATGAACACATTCCCAGATGTAACTATAAACCAAGTTTCACTTGTGTAGGACTAACGTTGAGCTAAACACAAAAGTTGATGCATGCTGTTGCATGGCATGGATAAGTAACACCTACATTGTACATGTAAATCTCACTTTTTTACCGGCCTCGGTGGCGTCGTGGCAGGCCATCGGTCTACAGGCTGGTAGATACTGGGTTCGGATCCCAGTCGAGGCATGGGATTTTTAATCCAGATACCGACTCCAAACCCTGAGTGAGTGCTTCGCAAGGCTCAATGGGTAGGTGTAACCCACTTGCACCGACCAGTGATCCATAACTGGTTCAACAAAGGCCATGGTTTGTGCTATCCTGCCTGTGGGAAGCGCAAATAAAAGACCCCTGCTGCCAATCGGAAGAGTAGCCCATATAGTGGCGACAGCGGGTTTCCTCTCAAAATCTGTGTGGTCCTGAACCATATGTCTGACGCCATATAACCGTAAATAAAATGTGTTGAGTGCGTCGTTAAATAAAACACTTCTTTCTTTCTTTCTCACTTTTTTTTTCTGGAAAGACAAGATAATGCCAAATTATTTGATTTAAAAAGACAACTAAAAGCATACAGTATTTGAGGAACTCTACTTGCCCCCACTCTCATCCCACCCTTGCATTAATAGTTTATAGTATGTTTTTGTAGTATTTGCAATTAGGTACTGCATAAGTACTGTAAGATGTCAAAGGATTAAATAAAACATTATGCTTTGATTCACAGACAACATGACATGACACAGATTTATAACCCATTTTTATTTGATCTTTAAGAATACTTTAAGAACAGAATGGAACGGAACGGAACGGAACGGAACGGAACGGAACGGAACGGAACGGAACGGAACGGAACGGAACGGAACGGAACGGAACGGAACGGAAGAGAAGAGAACAGATGTTTAACGACATCCCAGCACGAAACCTACATCAGCTATTGGGTGTCAAACTATGGTATATGCAACAATAATGTGTTGAGAAATTTGATCTTTAAGAAAGTGAAAAAATATACCATCTCTTGGAAGATGTTCAAGGTAATGTAATATCCAGTAATGGTATTAACATATACATACATATTTGCAAACAATGCAGACCACAATGTATGGATGGAATGCAGATAACAATATATGTTCATATTCAGTTTCCAGTGATATCATGAAATATGTTAAGTTCTAATGGGATCATTTTGGTATGAACCAGACTAAATATGTTTTTACCAGTTCTGTAAAACATTTCATTGTGAAAACTTGATGTCTTGCTTTTTGCAAAAAATACACTTTCATAAAATATATAAAAATATATTTACCAAGAAATTCATATTTCCGTTAATAAAAACATTTCAACTGTAACTATGGAAGTCTGTTACATTTTCCAACATGCAGCTCATAAATCCAGTTAACCAGACCATTTTAGCTAATAAATCGAAGACAGCTATGTATTATTTATGTGCTCAAACACCAAACTGTTACTTTTTCACAACCATAGACTCAGTGTTGCCATATTCCATCAATTATACATGTTGCACACAAATGCGACAGACTGAAAAATGTCACAGTAACACTCTCGATACCAGTCTAGCATATATTACGTATATTACGATATTCATTAACAAATTACAAGTAATTATGTAATTTACTTGTGTTTTCTCCCCTGATGGTTTTTTAAAAGAAGAAAAAATATGTTGCTGGGGATAATAAACAATTACAAACAACAACAAACAATAACAAACCAAAAACATATTAATTATGTACAATTTTAGATTAATCAGTGAGATAGAGAGATTATTCCATAAAAGCCATCTCACAATCAGCACATATTTAGGGGCAATTGGAACATTTGTACAACTACATAGATACCAAAGTTTGGTATTCCATTACATGTTTTGAGTTTTTCTGAAATCTGAACCACAAAAACAGTTATCCACGATCAAGACCGTATCTCTGCACAATGGTAAGTCGAGCTTGTTCTTTCCTACAACTGTTCTATATCAACAACACAACTCCTCTTTCTGTATATTTACATATTACTGCTTGATAACCTACCCTCCTGAAGCCATGACTTTGATTCTATCTAAAACCACTTTATACTTTAAACTTTATACCATTTGAAACCAGACTGGAACAAAAAGCCTCTATCAAGTTTCCAACGAGGGAAAGTGAAAATGCTACTGAAGGTCTCGAGAGTAAGGTTGATGATTATGATCTGTTTCAGACACCTTCCTTCATGATAATTATATTTCTTTTAAAAATGATCACCGCTTGAAGGCTGCCAAAATGGTGCTTGCTGGGCCAACCAGAAGAGTTCTATTTTGCAGGCATCAGTAGCTTGAAGGATAATTGCACCAAATGCATTTGTCAGGATGATTGTATTAAAAAATAAAGTAGAAACATTTGATCTGTCATGGCTTTATTTAAGTACCTAGTTCAACAAATGTGTTTTACAGCACCCAAAATTTATAAACAATTTATAGACATTTAACACATTTCTAAAAAAAATTCAACCCTAAGCACGTACACATAAAGACATATACACAGGTATATATACTTGATCATGTGATTTAATACCTAGGCAGTTTTACAAGTTTCAAATTATTCATCTAAACTAAGAATATCTCAAACAGGTTTCAAAATTATCTACAGTCCAAGGGACTTACAAATTGTGGACTTCATAATAAGATGGCCTTTATATTTCTCAGCCTTTGCAGTCCAAATGTTGGTGTATTAAACATAGCTTAAAATTTATGATGACACAGCATGTACACTTGTCAGCACCATGGCGCACATTTGAAAAACAGTCTTTTGAAACCAATAAGATAATCGCATCCCAGTATTGATAAAAAACATTCTAGACAAGATTTATTGATACAGTTTTTAATATAATGGCTGCTTTACAGATAATCATCTTAAAAAGACTTCAGAATGCTCTCCTGTCACTGTATATAATGAACAAGCACACCGTGGTGTTATCTAAACAAAACAATACTGCATTGTAAATAACTACATCGGCTAAAATTTACACCTCACATTGCAGCCATTCCTGACACAAGTGTATGCTGCTCTACACACTTGTGTGGAAGATAAGATCATTGGAGCTGCCAGTCCATTAAGGATCACTTCACGATTCTGTAACAATGATGCCATCTGGGCCTCAATACTGCCAAGAATCAAAATCTCTGCTTTCAGTCGGTTGTTTCATGTATACAAATATCTGTTCAGCATAACAACACCCCAGCATACACTTGATTCAGCTACAATTATGAACCATTCAAACTGTAATGGTGCCATTCAAACATGTGGCTACTTTAATGGTGATGTACAAACACATGGTGAGTGCAATGGTAGCATGCTAACACATAGTAATGTGTGGTTCTTTACAAACACATGGTAACTGCAATGGATACCTGGAGTATAGTGTCAAAACATAGTAACTGCAATGGTGTCATTCCAACACATGGTGACTGCAATGGTACCATGCTAACACACAGTAACATGTATAGTTCTGTGCAAACACATGGTAACTGCAATGGTGCCAAGCAAACAGGATACTTGAAGTAGTGATAAAACATAATAACTGCAATGGAAAGTAAAGTGTGTATAAAGTGTCATTAATACTGCAGCCACAGAGAACCTGCATGAAGTGAGTGCTCTACTAACAAGCATCTTCCAACCTCATAGCTAATCAAAGTTAAATTTTAGTTTGTTTAACACCACCACTAGTGCACACTGATTTCTTAATGGCAAACATTTGGTCATTTTCGACATAAAGTCTTATAGGAAACCCATACCAGAAATGCCATTAGCAGTAATGGATCTTTTATATGCTCTTTCCCCACAAAGAGCACAACACATACCACAGCCTTTGATATACCAGTTTTAGTGCATTGGTTGGGATGGGGAAAATTCTTTTTAGAGAATGGGTCCATTGAGGTGGTTTGGATCCTACGACATCAGCACTTCAGGTGAGTATTCTTCCAACTGAGCTTGACCCACCCCTCCCAATCATAGCTGATTAAGTGCTTATATTTACAGATCAATTTGGATGCAGACAATTTTTAAATTACCTAATTTTGGTCCTGTCCAGAACACATTTAAAAACTAAAACAACGACTGAAATTTGATCTAAAATTATCTGCAATAAACACAGAGTTCCGGATGTGTAAAAATGGAGACCCTTAAATATAAAATGGCCCAAGCACATCTCTTCACCTTCTCATTTCAGTTTTCACACTGTTCAGTGTTTGAAGAAAATTATGTTACACCCGCAGTACAAGAGTACCGCTGGTACACCTGTGTATTTACCCAGTGCGATCTCTAAACCATCTGTCCACTGCCATTTCCTGGCAGATAAATTGACAAGGCATGAACATGTAGGTTTCTGATTGAAAATATGTTCCATTCGCTAAAACAATAAACATCAAGGTACATGTGTATCATTCTAATCTGGTCTTTCCTCCACAAGCATGTTATAGGTACTTAATATCAGGCAGAACCTGAGCATGCCAGCACCATGTGTTATTTTCATCACGGAACACCACATGCATGCACATCAAAACATTTCTTGTTTTTCTGTTATGCATATTGTAATAGGAAATAACAGCTTCCTGCTGAAATTCTCTACAAAGGGAGGTTTACAAGTGTTCAAAGAGAGTGGAAAGCATGCCAGGGTGCACAAAATCCAATTGTCAGTAATTTGATTAATGCTATGAATTCTACAATTTCAAAATGATGAATGCATGCATGTGTTTCGTGTGTAAATTCCACCATTGCTCATACCTTGCACCACCTTTGTTTTGACAAAAGTGTTATTCGAAACATAAAACAATGATATTCAAGTATAAAAAAGCCACAGTTATAATACTTTGTTATTTTGACAACCCAAATCTACATACAAGTGTTCAAGGAAATGCATTATATTGAAAACTTATTGACAACAAACATTTCAAGCTTAATTATGAAATGTTAAATAGTAGCTGCTAATCTTTTTTTTTAAATGGTCAAAAACTGTTGCTAATAAAAAAAATATATATATTTCCATGACAATCCTATGCAGCAATCGTAACTGCTAAACATGACAGCAGTTCGTACATGCTTAACACGTAAATTCTACAAGCTAACAGACTTCACTAATGTCAAATCAATTATAACATACCAAGAATGCCTGGCAACTAGCAAATTCAACATCTGACCGGTCAGTCAGTGTCCACACAGCAGACTTGTAAAGACATGCATGGCTATGGTATGCACTGTTTATTTACACTGACCGATGACCCTGTGTAAGCCGCAAGTATGTTTGTATGACAGTCGCAAAAGAATTTAAAATTATATAAATTCAAGAATTGAAAAAAAAAGAAAAAAAAAAGAAAAGAAGAGGTATATAAATAAATACTGTGGTTATTTCACTCTAAAAATCTCTAAAAAAGATGGCTATATACACAGTGTATCTTTGGTTGCATGATGCTTCCAAAATATCTAAAAGAAAAAAAATTGTTTGTCAAATGCTCATTTCTATTTCAAATTAATAAAACCTTTGTTTTTTAACTCCACACTGTTATAATATTAGGCTCCAATTAAAATAATAATATCTTTGACAGGTTAAAAAAAAGAAAGAACCTAAAAACAACCTCTGCAATTGTCAATAACAATCAGCAATGCTGTCGAGATAGCCATGGAGTTTTTAATTATCCACAGCACTGTTTTTGCTGCAGACTATCTTTGATTTTTTTCATGGTATTGTTTAGTGCCGTAGACATTGTAAAAATATACTGATGCCTTATTTTCATAAACATGCAGTTTATAACTGATAAAAAAGGGTTGTTTTGTTTAACGATACCACTAGAGCACATTGATTAATTAATAATGGTTAATTGGATGTCAAACATTTGGTAACTCTGACAGTCTTAGAGAGGAAACCTGCTACATTTTTTTTTCATTAGTAGCAAGTGATCTTTTATATGCACTTTCTCACAGACAGGAAAACATATACCATGGCCTTTGACCAGTTGTGGTGCATTGGTTGGAACGAGAAAAAATCCAATCAACTGAATGGATTCACCAAGGTGGTTTGATTCTGTGACACAAGCACCTCAAGCGAGCACTCAACCGACTGAGCTAATTCATGCTCCCTTTATAAGAACTGGAATAAATTCTGTACAAAAATGTGTCTAAAATGGCCAGTCATTTCACACATATTTTCGACAACAAAAAACCCCACCCAGGGATGAAAGTGAAACCCCGGTGAAATTGGTTACCATTACCAGGTACAATGTATATCGAATCAATAAACTTGATACCTGTACAGCATACCTGGAATTACTGAACTCGTTTTTCACCAGAATACAATGAGTGCACAAGTAATTTAATTGTAAATCAAATCAATGCCCTTTTACAACACCCCACACATCGTAAATCACCAGTTGGTGTGTGTCATGCATAAAAATGTAATTTACTAGCCTGGATCGGATTACCTAATCATCACCTAATCCATAACAATTAATGCAAAAAGAAGAAAAAAGAGAAAAAAAATCATTACATGAGAAACTGCTTTCTGAATTCAGTGAAAGGAAACATTACATTACACAACGGCAGGCAAACATTGGATAACAGTAGGTACAGTTGTAGTTTACCGTAATTTACAAACATACACATGTATACAAGATAGCTAAATCAAATGTTTAAGATTACATAGTTATTTGATCATCAAAACTAAAGTCTATCAATTACAAGTTTGTTTTATTTAAAGACACCACTAGGATATCAAACATTTGGCAATTTTTTTATATGTAGCATCCAACAGACAGGATAGCACATACCATGGCATTTGATATACCAGTTGTGATGCACTGGTTGCAATGAAAAATAGCCCAATGGGCCCACTGACAAACTGCGCATCAGGTGAGCACTTTTTTTTTTTAAACAATATTTATTAACGTTTAACGTTTGGGAATGACCAACAGGCGATGCCTATATTAAGGTCTCTCCCTACATTTTACAAATTTTTACAAAACATAGCAGACAAAACAATAGTTGTAAGAAAAACAATCACACACAACACACGAGAAATGAACAAAAACAGGAGGACAGACAGACAGAATGAGAGAGAGAGAAGGAGAGAGAGAGAGAGAGAGAGGAGAGGGGAGAGAGAGAGAGAGAGAGAGAGAGAGAGAGAGAGAGAGAGAGAGAGAGAGAGAGAGAGAGAGAGAGAGAGAGAGAGAATGAATGAATGAGAATTGTCAGATAATGTCAAAGTGTTTGCTTGCAACAATAAACTGTTGAACCGTTTTAAACATATCAACGTTTTCTTGGTCATCAAAATTTGGATTTCCAAGTAAAAGCACTTTGTAATTTAAATCTGAGTAAGCAAGGTGAGCACTTTAACACTGGGCTATGTCCTGCCCCAAAAGTCTATCGGATATTACTTACAATAAACACACGAGGCTGCATACAGTGCATGAACAAGTACAGCTGAAGTAATTGCAGATGACAATCCTTCCAAATTTTATTTTGATCTTCATGCAGTTATACTGATGGTCATATATTTTCTATTTGGTGAATTAGTGAAAAGAAACATGCATGGTCAGTGTATGTACAGAGCAGTGGGAAACCAAACACTAGACCATGATTAAAACTACACGTGCATTCCATAAACGGAGCCTACAACCATCAACACAAAATAACAAGTATTTAGAAACAAATATGTACACAGAATGGAACAAATATGTACACAGAATGGAACAAATTATCACAGATTAATGCTTTGAGAATTCACTGTTTCCAGGGGAAACAACTCCACAAGAATATTACCAGCACTGCACTGTGGTGAGGAACAGCACTTGCAGAACATATCACTTCATATTCCTCAATATCATCAAACTACCCTCTTCATTCATTGATCTTACATGTTGGTGTGTGTGTGTGTGTGTGTGCGTGTGCGTGTGTGTGTGTATGTGTAGTTTGTGTATAGTGTGTGTGTAGTGTATGTATGTGTAGTATGTGTGTAGTGTGGTGTGTATGTATGTGTGTGTAGTGTGTATGTATAGTGTGGTGTGTATGTGTGTGTATGTTAACGCATGCATGTGTGCATGCGAGTGTGTGTGTGAGTTGTGTGTGGTGTGTGCCTGTGTGTGTCTGTGTGTGTGGTGGTGTCTTTCCCCATCAGTAGGTCCACTGGACTATTTCTCATTCTTGCTAGTTTTGCCCAACTGGTATAATTAACAAAGTCCATGGTATGTACTATCCTATCTGTGGGATGATGCATATAAAAGATCCCTTGCTAATAAAAGAAAGAGTAGCAATCGGATTGGCAACAATGGGTTTCCTCTTTCATAATATTATCTGTGTGGTCCTTAACCATATCTAAAGCCATGTCACCGTACATTGAATAAACCATTTCTTTCTTCCACATAATGGGAATCACAAGATCATCAAAAGCACTGGGTAGTCAAATTACTAAAATTATATAATCACAGTTATAGAAAGAAAGAAGTGTTTTATTTAACGACGCACCCAACACATTTTATTTACGATTATATGGTGTCAGAAATATGGTTAAGGACCACACAGATTTTGAGAGGAAACCCGCTGTCGCCACTACATGGGCTACTCTTCCGATTGGCAGCAAGGGATCTTTTATTTGCGCTTCCCACAGGCAGGATAGCACAAACCATGGCCTTTGTTGAACCAGTTATGGATCACTGGTCGGTGCAAGTGGTTTACACCTACCCACTGAGCCTTGCGGAGCACTCACTCAGGGTTTGGAGTCGGTATCTGGATTAAAAATCCCATGCCTCGACTGGGATCCGAACCCAGTACCTACCAGCCTGTAGACCGATGGCCTGCCACGACGCCACCGAGGCCGGTATAATCACAGTTATAGTCTTCAGGATTATCAGTTTCACGATTTTTATGTTTCATGAATATGACCTATTAAAAGCACTGACCAAGAAAATGAATGGACTTCATAAGCATTAGATGGTTGAGTCCTCAGAAGCGTCAAGGCTTCAAAAGCTTCAGGTAATTTCTTAGCCTCCAACAACAAATGCGCAATATATGAACCAGAATCTTTTTAAAGCAATTTGTTTGATTGGAATTAATTAGAGACATTAAGATCAAATACAGCTGCACACAAACGGTTTATCAGAAGCTTTGGATTGTACTGAGAATAAACATATTATATAACGAGAAATATTAGCATGTGCAGATTATTGACAACTATATTACAAAGCCTTTAATCAATATTCTTTTTTTTCCCCTTGTGGCAACTGCAAAATGCATTATTAAGTGCATGGCGGGATCATTGAAACAAAGAGTATTCAAAGATATGACAATTTATCTTCTCTTTAATGCTTTTAAGCATACTGCAAATAACAAATCATGTTCAGTTTTGTTTTAACTATTATCTCTCTATCTGTATATCTGTGTCTCAAATGGATACAACTGTCTGTCTGTTTCTTTCACATACAGGAAGGAAATGTGTCATTTATCGACGCACTCAACACATTTTATTTATGGTTATATGGCATCAGACATATGGTTAAGGACCTCAAAGATATTGAGAGAGGAAACCCGTTGTCGCCATTGCATGGGCTATTCTTCTTGATTAGCAGCAAGAGATCTTTTATATGCACCATCCCACAGACAGGATAACACATACCATAGCCTTTGATATACCAGTTGTGGTGCACTGGCTGGAGCGAGAAATAGCCCAATGGGCCCACCGATGGAGATCAATCCCAAACCAACAGGGCATCAAGCGAATGCTTTACCACTGGGCTACATCCCTCCCCCGTTCACACACGGAGTTGTCTGTCTGTTTCTTTCACATATACAGCTGTCTGTTTCTTTCACATACAGAGCTGTCTGTTTCTTTCACATACAGAGCTGTCTGTCTGTTTCTTTCACATACAGAGAGAGGAAAAGGAAAGGGAAGAGAGATAGAGAGAGAGAGGGATGGAAGAAGAAATGATGGGATATAGTCAGTGAAAAAAAAAGGGAGAGGGGGATGGAGAGTTTACATATGGAGGCTAGCTAGGTTAAACACATACTGTCAAACCTGTCTTAAGCAACCAACAAAGGGAATATCAAAAGACAGGTGGCTGCTTAGTACAGGTTATTTTATACCATATTACATGATTTGGAAGAATAAAAAGTGTGGCCACCGAACACAGTTGGCTACTAGAGCTGGTATGACTGTAATTTATGTGTAAGATGACAAATTAACAAGGCAGTTTGGTGAAGTTAAATGAAGTGACCCGCAAAGTGCTGGCAACAACAGTGGTATGAAAAATGCCCAGCCAAAGAATACTGGATGATCAGTCAGTGCCAAGACTGTAATGACCAACTCACATTGCCAACAAGTGTCATGGAGATCTGTTTTATGAACAGATTGGAAATAATTGGAACCACAGCCGTGTTTTTTAAAGGGTATGCTGAAGGCTCTAGACATAATTCATTTGTACACATTTCTAATTACAAAGATACAATACTTTATTTACTCAGGTCTTTTAATTCAAACACCAAAGCCCGATTTCTTGTTTAGCATAATCACAATTTAATGAGGGTATTCATCATCAATTAGGTTTTTTTTAATCACTACGCTACAATTATTTTTAACAGATAACATTCCAGTTCAAATCTTGATGTGATATCGCCAGATCTTAATTAAAGGGACAGACCCTAGTTTTTAAACACTAAGGCATATTTTTCACCTAGACCCTAGTTTCAACCCGTAAAAATGGAACTAAGTTTGGTTAATTTACAAACCTGTAACAAATTTGGATACAAAAGCATGAAACAAGAGTCTGTGATGTTGAAATACCCTTCAAAATATACTAAAATGTGATTCCATAATCATTACTTCCCAAACACATGTGCATTTTTTTAAATATAAAAGAAAGCATTTTGTGGAATTAGAAACACCAGGATGACCAGACACACTTCAGTTTTACGGAAATGGATAATCTAAACAATAAAATACAAGTAATGTTTGATTTCAGAAATCATAAACGGCTATAATAGTTAAAAATATGCCTTAGTGTTTAAAAACTTGGGTCTGTTCCTTTAAATGTACCTTCAATTATTGATACAGAACAAATGCTTTAAAAATATTTCTACATGAACAGAGATGTTCACATGTACATGTATATTACAGTGTTCAAAATAAGCACTTGTCCATTTGTCCTGACAAGTGAAAATCTCCTTGGACAAGCAAACTTTACATGAATGGTTGTCCAATGGACAAGTAAAAATTAATAATGCGAACATTTCATTTTAAGCAGTCAAGAACTTTGTCCTTGCACACATGAATAAAACTAACAACTGATTTGGACAAGAAAACATACTGATGGACAAGTAGATATCTAGATGAACTTGTCTAATGGATCAGTGAAAAGAAATTTCTGCTTACTTCTTTCACCGTGTTATGGACTCAGATATATATATATATATATATATATATAGATAGAGACAGAGAGAGAGAGAGAGAGAGAGAGAGAGAGAGAGAGAGAGAGAGAGAGAGAGAGAGAGAGAGAGAGAGAGAGAGAGAGAGAGAGAGAGAGAGAGAGAGAGTGAGAGAGAAAGGATTCGTCACGAGTATTTTTTAATATGGAAAATATCAACCGAGTGTATGTTAATCGGTATTTGTCAAGGCTCTGTCAAGACAAATACCAATTAACTAGCGAGGTTGATATTTTACATATTAAAAAACACGAGTAGCGAATTCTATTTATCCTGTAACACTTCTAAAATAACATTTTAATTAACTTTTTTAGTAAATCACAGTACTAAAGTCGCCACCATTGATAATATGACGTCATCACGATTAGCACAGATTAGTTTGACGTCACGCATTTTAAACAAATCTTTGAAAACGTTACGCTCAGGTACACGGTCTTGTTGGCTTGTAAGCAAATGACCCATCACCAGCAACACATTTTGAAGAGACCGTGCAAATTTGCATACCATTATTAACTGGGTTAATAAAGTAAATTATCACATGGGTTTATGGCATGGATATCATGGGTAAGTTATAGGATAAATATATATATATATATATATATATATATATATATATATATATATATATATATATATATATATATTTCATCTGACAAACAAAATCAATAAAACTTTCAAAAGTCCTTCTACAACATTGTCAGAACACATTTCAATGTTTTGCTACATCAACATATGTAATCAGTTTCTCATACATTAGACAAATGTGTTGAAAATGAGAAGAACATCTTGTCAACACAGGCCAACATGTTTCAGTTTCAGTCCTTATTTTACTACAGGCAAGACAAACAGTATGTCAGTCTTTGATCTACACTTGTGCTACAAGGAAGGAAACGGCTTATTTAATGACACTCTTAACACATTTTATATACGGTTGGTTACATGGCGTCGGACATATGGTTAAGGACCACACAGATATTGAGAGAGGAAACCCGCTGTCGCCACTTCATGGGCTACTCTTTTTGATCAGCAGCAAGGGATCTTTTATATGCACCATCCCATAGACAGGATAGCACTGGCTGAAATGAGAAATAGCCCAATGGGCCCACTAATGGGGATCGATCCCAAAATGACCGCGCATCAAGTGAGCGCTTCAAATGTGCTATAACTGTAGACCATTTAAAGTTTGAACCTGTCCTAAACAGGATAATTGATTCTATCAGTATCACAAGTTGCACCTCAGGTGAATGTTCTACAAAAGAGATGATGGATGCCACCAATGGGATATACTGTCCCATACGTGTATGTATATAACACCATCAAGCAAAGTGTATCACAGCCGACAACTTACAACACAAGGTAAATTGACAGTTATGTAAAATAAGATGCAAACTGTCAGACACATCCTGGCCTGATGAATGGAGTGCCATACACTGTGGTCTACGCTTATGCAATAACTGTATTCTAGCACTATAACATGTACCTGTCCTGCTTCAGAACAATAGAAGAAAATCATATGATTGTGCATTGCATTTTAACCAAAGGTGTGATACACTGTATAATGGATTTGACTTTAAAACACCACAGCAAAAAGAAAAAGTAAAAATTTAAAAAAATTTAACAAAAATATTGTTGTCAATTTAATGAACTTTTTTTTAAATAAAATTTTAAATTTCAATCAATCTTTTTGTTTAAAATATCAAAATATAAATATTTCTTATAACAAAAAATTCATATTGTTGGCTTCATAATTAAACGAATGAAAAGTTTTAAAAAAAACCCACACACCAGAAACCCACCAGAAACCCACCAAAAACAACAACAGAACATTAAACATTTAAAATGTTATTTTTATCTTGCAAACCAATGTTGTGAGATGAAGTTAGCAGATGGTGATACAAGAGGGAATTATTGCAGGAAGAACCATAAGCAAAACACTCTTCATGCTATGTACACGAAACGAATCTCTGAAGTATTGCCAACCCAGAGTTGCCCAGTTGCCCAGTAACAGCTAGCATACCAAGAATCTGTCCAGGCAGTGCACCACAATTATAACACCTGAAGCGCATCAAAGAGTTAACCCTTCCAGTGTCAAACATATTTTCCAATACTGATATTTTTAATGCATGTACCCCAAGGGTGGGGAATTTTTTTTTTTTCAATTGGTGGTACGTGATATCATCACAACATTGTACCCTAAAATCCTCAAAAAAAACAATCCTTTTTTTTTTTTAATAAGCATTTTTAAATTACCAGAAGATAACGAAACTGGCAGCTTGAAGTGTTAAAAAACTGGGTTATTAATGCCAATCTCCAACTGCTGTGTAATTTGAACCGGTAATATTGCTTTCTGAGAATCGTTTTTTCATAACTCTTATTACACAGTCCAGTACCCTGACTGTATTTAATATTCCAGTTAATAACTTCAGTTTTTAATATCTCTGTGAAGATTCCAGTAGCCATTGCATTGAATGAAAAGGTCAGGGTCAACGACTGCCCTGAGCACCATGAAGAATAAATTATTTACAGGGAAAGAAAATGAGATGGCTTCTTGTGAAAATTGTTTTTATGTTTTCAGTGCAGACACATTTGCTGTATTTTTTTTCTTCTAGACTTGGACTGTTAAAAGGTGTGTGTGCACGTGTGTGTGTGCGTGCGCGTGTGTATGTGTGTTCTAACTCCATTTCAGTGCTTAATTTGTACTTAATTAATATTTTCTAAATTAAAAAATGAATAAAATAAAAATCTGTCATAACAGTCTTTATTATTTATAACACTTGAAAATTCAAATTCAACCCATTAGTGTTTCTTAATATTAAAGGGACATTCCTGAGTTTTCTGCAATTTTAAAAATGTTATTAGGGACTATAATTACATATCAAATATGTTTCTGCATAAAGTATTAGTGACTGTATATTAAACGTGTTTCTGATCGTGCTAATATTTGTACTATGTTAAATTTCATTTTATTTCCTAAAATATTATTTTTTCGTACGTACGAAATTATTTGAAGACAAAATCCAGTTTGGGCTTCTTACAAATATTAAGACGACCAGAAACACATTGACTATACGGACACTAATATTCTAAACAAGAAAATATATTCAACATGTAAATTTAATAGTAGAAATATTTTATTAGTCGGAAACATCTTACAATGCAGCAAACTCAGGAATGTCCCTTTAAATCCAAGAAGTTCTATCTTTTAAAAAAATCCTGAAAACAGATGCCTTAAATTAAAATCATTGTTAATATTTTTTTTATATGAATTCACAGTAATGATTAAATAATTCACGAATGTGAAGAATGAAAGCTGCACTTTTAATGTGTTCAGACTGGGATTTAAATCCACAATCCAGGAAGAATTATTAAAAACAAAAAAAAAGCCCAGAAAAACCCACATGCAATGCAATTTGGTTTACATTTAAGTCAGACACATGAAATGAAAAATATGTCTCCAAGTGTTTATTTTACATGCTACAAAAACCTTACACACAACGGTAAAACATTTTGCATGACAATCTTGTTTCTGGTACTTTTGTCAAGCCATAAAGTGACACAAATTTAGATCATGCTAATTTCTTTTTGCAACAGAAGCTATATACAGGCCTCCTGCCGGACTGTGCTACAGAATACTGAATAATGAGAGTAGCACATTCCTTCATCATGTGGTGAACAAAAGTTCATAAAGCTGCCAAGTGTTTGTGAAATACATACACGCAACATGGCACTAATTTCCTTGTGGTTCCAACAAAACAATAGGTCAGGAGTTGGGAGGCTCGGAAGATTACTGAAACAAGCAGGGCAGACCAACAAACGACAAACCACAAGCCGCAGAAATGCTAACAGTCATCACCTTGATAGAGATCAAAGTAAATCATCCACAAAGCCCTGGCTAATAATGGAAGTCTCTTCTGTCGAGATGGGAGAAAAGCACAATTGCTCGAGGATGAAAAAATATAAAGAGACCATAACTATGATGGGTTAATTAAAGTTGGCTGAAATTGTGTTATTTGCATGAGTGCGATGCACAGAGTATGACATGGTCAACAATGCTGATCAAAGGGTTCAGTTTCAATGGGATGAAACTTTTACTGGGCTTTTTTCCTCTTTTCTTTTGTCTTGATTATTTATTACACTAAATTGTGAGTTTCACCCACAGCACTAGTTGCCTGATATTGCTTTTTTTTCTTTTGCTTTTTTTAAAGTGAACAGGGCAGCCACATGCATCAAAAGTACAATCATTTGTTGCCAATGCTTTCTAGAAATTTTGCTCAAATGTGTCACAGATGACGTTTGGCAAAACATGATGTTATTTTATTGTGACCACCCATAACTGAATGTACTAGTTTATAAGTTTATAAAACAATTTTAAGTAAACATTGTCTCTCAATTGTAATTATTTTAATTACCTGCCCCTTTATCTTTTCGTCAGTCAATCACACAATTACTTATGCATTCTTACTTTATCCCTCCAAAACAAATATAAATCTCAATTGTCTGACTGCCATTTTAGCAGTCTAATGATGTTAATGATAACATACATGTAAGTCTCTGCAAAAATGTTTCACAGAGCCACAATTCTGTTTAACATACTTATTAAAACCCATAGCCATAATTTTACTGCATAAAGGAATAGTACTCTTCTTTGAGGAATACCAGAAATACTGCCGAGATGTTCTATGACCCTGTGGATCCATTTACTTCACCTCATGAAACGCTCACAGAAAGGTTAAGACAACTGGTTGCCAGGAGTGATGACCATCTGGACAAACAACAAACAAAAGTGATGAACCTGCTCAAATATTCACCTGAAACCTTATCAGGGAAATATCTACCACACAACTGTATGTGATATGAATACAATGGTATGCTATCCAGCAATTTGGTTCTACAAGGAATTCTGACTCTCTGGAGGCAAAGGAAAATTACTGAAATAGATTACACACTACCTGGGGGGTATCTAGCAAAATTATAGAACTTTGTAGTGTGTAGAAGTGACCAGTAAAACATAGTGAACCAAGTTAAAAGTTTGTTTTGTTTAATGACATAGTGAACAAGTCTGACATTGCTACATGTTCTGTATATATTCAACAGGAAAAAGTTCAAAAACTTATTACAATTAAATAACATTATATCTAATGAAAATTTATGTATTTATAATACAACAAATTAAAATATAAACTAAATTGAAAAAGGATTTGGATTTATTTAAAAGTAAAAAATTGGTCAAAACCAGCCCTTTAAGTATATCTGCTGCAGATGTTAATCCATTACAGCATTGTTATGACAGTGACACCTGCACAAGACAAGAAAGGAAAATCCCACCTAATTCCCATTAATTGGATTCTGATGACGTAACATATCGAATATCAAGGTAATATCCTTCCACAAAGCTCTGTCTACAGGGAGCCTTGTTGTTAATAAAACAGAGACCAAGCTTACACAAGCATTGACATTATAGATTTAGCACCTGCACACAAATTAAACAAAATTGCATGTGGACGGCAGAATATGCTTCATTAATGCGTCCCTCCATCCATGTGACACGAGATGATTACAACCATTTGCTAATTGCTGCCGAAACCACACATGAGTCAGATCTGCAAATTATGCATTGTAATGTGTCGGCGATACGACAACAAGCAACTATTCTCAATTAGAAGTGCCCGGAATATTCATGTCTGCACTTGGCAAAGCACTGATGGATTGTGATTTCTTGAATGCTACAGTTCTCTCCAGAGACCCATCAGCTGCAAGTGTCATGCATGCAAGGAAAACAATTCACCTGCAATGACGCCACATCATCAAATACACTTGATACGGCCAAAACGAAACAGACAGCCAATGACATAAAATATTGTTCATTGAAGCAAGTCTGAATCAATGATTATGAGAGATAATATAGTAATAGCGGTAAAAAAAAAAAAATAGTAAGAGTAATCAAGAATAAATGTGTAACATCATTATAATTATTTATAGGATATCTTTGACAGTATAGTTTTGTAATTACCGGTCTCTTCAACAAACTTCATGTGGTTTAATCTCCATATAAAGACGTTTCATATTTCACATTAAATATAACTATGAACCTGTACTTGCTTACAACATACAAACAAGTTTGTAAGCAGCCCCAAAATGTCTAGATCTTTTGCCTCTCCCACCTTATCCAAACCCCCTAGTGCGCCGTTAGATAAAACATTTCCTTCCTTCCTTCCAAACCCCCTAGGTAAATGCATACATGCCTAGTTTAACCAGTATTTTTACTCACCAAATAATGATCTATGTATACTTTAAAAAAAAAGGAATATGTTAAACATTCATATACATGTATGTAACATACAACACCAAATTATAGCAAACATATAAAAGATAGCATTCCTAACTTGCTGTTTTCACTTGCATACTCTAATAACATAGTGAGAAAAATCGTCAGTAAATGAAGGTATTCCATCTATTTACTTTACAGACTCACCTGTTCAAACGTTCTAAGTAATCCCCGGAGACTGGAATTTAGTTCTATCATAAAAGGTGAAATATCGAGCCGGGTTCTGGATCGGGCCAGAATTTAGCTGGCCAACCCCAACCATGTAAGATCCAACCTACGCCAAACAAGAGACACAGAATGGAAACAAACTTCCTAGGCATGAATAACCGTAATCCAAAGGTAATTGACAGCCGGCAAGAAAATTGTCGAGATCACACAGTATCCACGCTGTACAGAAAACACATCAAAGTCGAGTTAAAAAAAAACCCCACATTACGAAATATTTGACAGTTAATCTCATCTTGAAATAAATATTATTAATAAATACAAAAATCTAAAAAATAAATAAATAAAAAAAAAAAAAAAAACCCATACACAATGGAAAACAATAACGAAGGTATAGACTATCAGAGTTGGTATTATCAAGAGCACATGTAGAAAGTTTATAGTAGTATGTAAGTAAAACCAAGAGCCCAGCTATAGAGTTGTTTAATAAGTGTGGCTCCAGAGCCAGGCACAAGAGTTGTTTTCTGTATGCGAGAATGGCTCAATGCAATCCTGACTGGGAATACAGCACACGCTGCCTCCCTGCTGCTAACAATGAGTCCACGTCCAGTCCCTATAATAGGAAGCACATGATAAGCACCTCCTGGCCAGCCACACAACTGTGTATCTGATCCCAGGTCAGTCTACTGCACAGGCCGAGGGGTGGCCACTGGAACAAGAAAATTTTACCAATACTTTGACAGCAAAATGCAAAACCTAGTCTGCAAAAACCTCTGTCCGACTTGCAAATTCTCTCTCACACAGACACCACTCCATTATTTGCAGTGACATTTAAACAAACAAAAAATCAAAACTAATCTATTTGTAACTTGTCTAAATGAGAAAATATTACATTACCGACACAATCATTTTGTATCTAATTATCTTCTTCAAATTACTAGTGAATTTTATAAATCAGAAGTTAAAAAAATATATATTTGTAAGAAAAAAATAAAGTTTGAAACCAAATTCTAGAGACTTTAAAATACCTTGATGCATACAAAAAATATTCCAAAAACAAACATGAATTATGTTTTATTTAAATAGAACTTTTTAATGTCACTAAAACCACTTTTTTTTAAATAGAATTAATGTCACTGTAAACCTATAAGAGGGTGGGATATAGACCAGTTTTAAAGTGTAGTCGGTCTAGGATTGATCCCCATCAGTGGGCCCTATTTGGTTATTTCTCATTTCAGCCAGTGCACCACGATTGGTATATATCAAAAGCTGCGGTATGTACAATCCTGTCTATGGAATATAAAATATTCCTTGTTACTAATGGGAAAAAATGTAGCTGGTTTTCTTTCTAAGACTATTATGTCAAAATTACCAAATGTTTGACATCCAATAGCCGATGATTAATAAATCAATGTGCTCTAGTGGTGTCATTAAACAAAACAAACTTTTAACTTTATCTTGCTCTACATGAATTACGTTTTATTTAAACAGAACTTTTTAATGTCAACGAGAACTTTTTCTTTTTTTTACAATTAATGTCACTGTAGGCCTAAATATCTCAATGTTTAAGTTTTACAATACTGATCATATAGTTTTAATACACTGATTCATGAACTACAGATCATTTCACTAAATAGTGTTTACCTACAGGTACAACCATTCACACATTAATCTCTCTCAAAGAATGATCTCTACAGCATGGAATGTGGTGTATTTACACTGGAATGCTGCTGAAAACGTAATGAAACCCGCTAAGTCCATATTAACACGATCAATACATTTTATTACTGGAAAATTTGTTCACTTTTCTATTTCCCAAATTGGTGAAAGCCATCAGGTTTTTTCTCTCTTGTATCTGTAATTGGACTCCACTGACAGGGATATCTGTACAACAGACACACACACCATGTGAAGATGGTGCCAACATATGGTTCAGTTTTGGCAAAATAATTTTTCGAGAGTTGGTGCTGCATGAAATCAGGTTTTTGGCAATATTTAATTTACTCATATAGAAGTTGAAAGGAAAGAAGAATTTGTTTAACAACACCGTGGCAAATTCTTAAAATGTGCTATTTGATTTCAAACATATGGTAATAACTGCAACACTGCAACACATGATACAGTGTTTAATAGATAAAAAAACATTTTAAAAGGCCCTACGAGATTGGCTTTTTTGTTTAAAAAAGTTTTAAAAAAAGACTTTTTAAAGTTTACTAATATACATACAGTAGAATCTCGTTGGGTCGAATATATTGCAACACTCGAACCAAAAATGAAGTCCCGAGTTGCACATACACGATGAGTTGAAATTTTTTTCGGGTACTGACGGGGTTCGAGCCAACAGGATTCAACAGTACATGTATATATAGATTGTACATGGTACCAGTCTTACTTTGCTATAAACGGGCCTCAGTGGCGTCGTGGCAGGCCATCGGTCTACAGGCTGGTAGGTACTGGGTTCGGATCCCAGTCGAGGCATGGGATTTTTAATCCAGATACCGACTCCAAACCCTGAGTGAGTGCTCCGCAAGGCTCAATGGGTAGGTGTAAACCACTTGCACCAACCAGTGATCCATAACTGGTTCAACAAAGGCCATGGTTTGTGCTATCCTGCCTGTGAGAAGCGCAAATAAAAGATCCCTTGCTGCTAATCGGAAAGAGTAGCCCATGTAGTGACGACAGCGGGTTTCCTCTCAAAATCTGTGTGGTCCTTAACCATATGTCTGATGCCATATAACCGTAAATAAAATGTGTTGAGTGCGTCGTTAAATAAAACATTTCTTTCTTTTTACTTTGCTATAACATGGAGTTGTACACCTTCTGGCAATCATCAGTGTGTTGAACACTATTAAAACCATATTATTGTTATATATATATTTTGTTTGGTATTGTTGTATTTTACCTTACAAAAACAAACGAAGGAAGGAAAGGAAGGAAATGTTTTATTTAACGACGCACTCAACACATTTTATTTACGGTTATATGGCGTCGGAAAAAAATAAATGAAGACCGTTTACATTAGTTTTGTGTGAAAGGCACATTAATACCTTAATGAATGCGGAAGGAGGGACAGGATCATAAAATATATTAATCACTTAGAAACAGTAATAGGATACCTATCAGGAAATGGAATGTTTCTTTAATGACACCCTAACACACTGTTAATCTCCTTTATTAGATGAAGTGTCTAGCTTATTGCAGTGCAACACAGTCTAAAGAATGAGATTAAAACCAATTGCTGTAATACAAGACATCGTTTCCAATCACCATGGATATAAGCAGCAAGGAGCCTTTGTAGTGGGGCAGCAATGGGTCTTATATTATTAAATTATATTACTCCTCTTCTTGATAAAATATCTGGATAAATATCATTACCATTATCATACATCTATATATACTGTGGTTGTTTGCATGTGCATGTTTGTATTGATTTTGTAGCCATGTTATCGCTTTGTATAAATGACCACTGGACCGGTACTCGCATGTGGAATTAGATACATACTAACGGTGTTATCGTTCTGATTATTATATGTACAGGTACATACTTTCCAACAGACCATGAACACAAAATAGCCCAATTAACAGATTAGTATAAAGCCTCTAAATATAATGTGGATCTGTAGGTAAATGTAAATTAAATGCATAAGGATAACACACTACAGTAGATTCTGGTACCTATACGGTAATATTCAAGTAATTAAGTTAAACAATTGTAAACATGGTTTAATTTGTTTTTAATTTTTAATATCTTGTTTTACTATAAATATAAACATTAGTTATTCTTGCATTAGTGTCCTTCATGTAATCTTATAAATAAACCCTTTAAAAAAATTGTAATTTATATACGAGTTACATATTTTCAGAAATAACAGGGGTTTTTTTAAGAAGGAAAAATTCTTAATGCCTTTCTTTTGTATAGGAATACAATAATTGTAGCACTAATAGTTTTGTTGAGATAGTAATAACACAAATTTTAGAAAATCTTTCACCAAACAATAAGCTTCTCATTTTTTCAATAATCTCCCCCACCCCCCAAAAACACCCCAACAAAAAACAAAAACAAAACCCAACTCCACCCCCCCCCCCCCAAAAAAAAAAAAGCTTTTCTGCTAAGTGTAACATTAATCTTGTTCTTTTAATTATTTCAGCCAATTTGACAATGTCTGCAGATACTATTACCTAAAAAGTTCTTTTAGTACAGCACTGAAATGGATGTCCCAGACCTATGATAAGCCATTCTGACAAATGCCTTCTTTGCACACCGTTATTTTCGAAGGTGATCTTCATGCAAAACGAGATATCCAGATTTCAGCTCACATCTCCAGCTCATTAAGATCTGTTGTCGCCTTCAAGGGATGGCAGACTACAATAATATCTCCCTGCTGCCTAACACTATTTAAATTCCATGCAAGAAAGAAGAAGTAAAAAACTGCAGATTTCTGTGACATCTTGTTACATCTGTACAATCAAAAGGAACAGAAAAAGTAATCAAGGCTTGGATTCAAAACTTCTTTCAGATGAAGAATGTGCCCATGTCAAGTGATAGTAAAAGAATGCAGGAATGAAATGATAGAGACAAAAAAATCCAGGAAACTTTAAAGGGTCTTGGAAAGTACATGTTACTGTATTTCATCAAAGAACAAAAATAGGAACAACTTTCAGAATTGCTCTAATAATAATCTGGCATTCCAAAACATATCAAATGTATTTTCATCTCTTAGTACGCTCACTTTATTTTCATCTAGTACTTTGGTTAAAATCAATAACTTTTAATTTAAATTTAAAGTTTAATTTAAAGTTCTAAAATTTACCTATGTTACTGCATGCCTTAATCTCATTTCTGTTCATTTTATTTTGAACTTTACTTACCCAGTAAACCATTACTAAATATTAGGAAATATTACTAATATAAAAGTATAGACCCATCCCCTCCCTTCCTCTCCTCTCCCCTCCTCTCCTCTCCTCTCCCCTCCCCTCCACTCCCCTCCCCTCCTCTCCCCTTTCACAACAGTGTTACCTCAACAGTTTGTCCAGCATTCTAATTTGTTTGGGAAATAACCTTCACGTTAAAATAACTTAACTTACATAACTTTATAATTGACAGTAACTCATAACTTAAAAGAATGAATAAAAAGATGTAACAATATTAAAAGACTCTTCCAAACACAAATTGATTAATCAATAAATTCTCTGCACATCCTCTCATTCTTAAGTTCATGTTTTTTTTCTTTCTTTATCAACAAACGTGGAAGAAAAGTCCTGGAACATTTCATCTGAGGTAGCTTCTAAGCTTCTGGCTGTGAGAGGTGGAGAAGCAATTGACTAGAAAATTGAACCACGGCAATTCCACTTAAGGTGGATTGATACCTACAGAGCAATGCCATTTGCCACGAGAAATGAAAGGAAATAAACATTAACTCAATGGTTTTGATAGCTACAAATTCAATTTGCTATAACAGAATGGATGTTCAATCCAATAAAAAAAAACCCACCAAAAGTATTATTTTCTAAGAAACTTTTTTTTGACATTATCAACCAAGTGAATACAGACTTGAATCTTTAAGTTAAATATATATATATATATCTATTATTAAATTAAAAATGAAAATTGAGTATACATACATACATACATACATACATACATACATACATACATATATATACATACATACACACATACATACACATATACATACACATATACATACACATACATGTATATATTTGTGTTAAAATATTGATTAACGTGATTACTACTTTCAATATTCAACTGAATTCAGCAGTTGGTAAATGTATACTACATGTATATCTAAAGGCAACTACTATTAAATTAATTTTTTCCTGGACCTAGCTATGTCACAAAAGAAATAGACAATATAAACGTTTTTGCATATAGACATTCCACATGCGGAATTGGATGCAAAACATATACACAAATAAGACACATATATACTACTCAAAAGAATTTAAGGGTCAAAAATTTATAACCAAATAAGTTTCAGAGTGTATTAGATTGATGATGTAAACTACACCAACAAATTTATTTATTGTTCCATATTTACAAAAAAACACAAATAAACGTCACTGTATACAAGAAAGTCACATGACATGCTGTCAAAGTTGAAGGTTGTCAAACATGGATTTTACACATTAGAACATTCGTTTAATAGTGTGTGAATCCACTCCTGGCGCGAATACACTCTACACATCGTTGCCTCATGCTGTTGATCAGACGTCTGAAGAACTCTTGGGGAATGGCCTGCCACTCTGCCATAAGAAGTTGACCCAGATCATGAAGGTTGGCCGGAGGGGCATGGTTATCCCGAACTCTCCTGCCTAATTCGTCCCAGGCGTGCTCTATTGGGGCCAAGTCAGGCAAATATGCTGGCCAATCCATCCTGGCGATACCGTGTTGTCTGAGAAAGTCCGTTACCACCCTGGCGCGGTGGGGTCTGGCATTGTCATCCTGCAGAACTGCCCCGCCGCCAATCTGCTGAAGGCCTGGGAGAACCAACGGCCGGATAATCTCATTCAGATAGCGGATTCCATTCAGATTGCCATCCACCACATAGAGGGGGGTCCTGTGGTGGATAGAGATGCTGCCCCACACCATGACACTGCCATCACCGAACCGGTGATGTTGTCTAACGTTAACGTCAGCGAAGCTCTCCCCAGGACGTCTGTAGACACAAACCCGACCGTCGTTGAACTGGAGACTAAACCTGGACTCATCAGTGAACATCACTCGACCCCACTGAACACGTTGCCACCGCAGATGAAGCGTGCACCAGTGACGTCTGGCCATTCTGTGACGTGGTAGGAGTGGTGGTCGAACAGCCTGGCGACGGCAGCGTAGATTATTGGCTCTCAGACGATTGCGTATGGTTTGATCAGACACTCGAGTTCCAGTCGCAGTCCACAGATTGTCACGTAATCGGCATGCAGTGGTTGTGCGTTGACGTAGAGCCATATTGGTGATGTAGCGGTCCTCTCTATTTGTAGTGCTTCGGGGTCTTCCCGAACGTGGACGATTTCGAACAGAATTCGTTGCTTGGTACAGTTGCCACAGTCGGCCAACGACACTCTGACTGACACCAAGTCTCAGAGCAACATTTCTTTGCGTATTGCCATCCTGAAGCCAGCAATAGCCCTTCCTCGATCTTCGATAGTCAGTTGATGTCGTACCATTGTCGAATTTGGAGTGTGCACCGTACACGAACGCAAGCTCCAATTATACGGAAATTCAGCATTGGGAACATGGAATACACATGCAATGCGTGCAAATGAAGCGCTTTGTGAAAAAGCAAGTTATGGGCACTTAGCAGACCTTTCGCTTTCGCCCTAATTTACGTGCAAATGTAAGCATGTTTTCGCCATTAGAACTAGTCGACAGTGTCAATGACAGTGGATTTTAATTCATTTATGGGTTGCTTAGACCCACTTTCGTCAAAATGGAACAATACAATGCGTGACATTATGGTCTAGCTAATATAATTGACATTCAGAAAATAATGTCGAAAATATCGTCTGACCCTTAAATTCTTTTGAGTAGTATATAAACATCGTACTATTCTAATGACTAAATACGGACTAATTATTGGTAATACATGTATAATTATGAACAGACTTGCATACTGGACCAGCACAGGCTTGGTTTTGGTTTTGTATAATAAATATAAACTTTTCTTGCATACTCATACTTGTATATAGGTAATTATGGAAGTTAGATATGCATATAATTTGACACGTTGAACATTATATTTCCTACATATTGGATGGTATTCATCTTAAATTACATTGCAGTGATCACATAAACAAGTACCCTAAACTGACATGCCTGAAAAGTAATTGGGATATGAAGCACATAGATAGAATGATAATGAATATATTAAATTTTAATCCCTATATGGAATTAAGAATGCTCTTGAAAAAGTTAAATAACAACTATATAATAAACCAGAAAACTGAATACAATCCACATGGCTAATTTTCTATACATGTGATAAAATGTGAAGTATACAATCAACTTCATCTCCTAGTCATTCAGATTGGTATCACAGAATGAATAATAGCCGGAGAAATGCAGTGCGACAATCATTATCTCAAACTAAAGAGATCTATGCATCAGACTCCAATCTACTGGCGACCGAAACACACAGACACACACTGAAGGTGATTAACTCGCAAGTTATCCTGATAGCATGGAACCACAACAGGTCCTAGCTGTCATCTCTGATATACTGGGACATTCAATGAATTGAAGTGCAATAAAACAAACGGGAAGAAACCCAACTGTTAATATTTGCCAAATGACTATACTTAGGATTAAAGATCACTGACCAGTAAGATCCTTGGCAAGACAAAGTAAAGCATTCACAGATATTCTCTCAGCTGGTAGTATGTCATTATCAGATCCTAAACTATATGGTATTCCAAGTGAGTTACTATCAATGTCTATTATGAAGCAAAATTGCAGAAACATGACTGTGCTGTCTTAATAAAAAACCCAGCAACTGTCTATACATATATACCAATCTAAGTTTTGATACTTAGCAAACAGTTTGGAAAATTGTCATTTATTAGAAACACTCATCTTATAAAGATATAACAGACAGATTTTTTGAAATTTTATTCTGTATAAAATTACATACAAGGATGGGAGTTTTATGAAATGTTTTCAATACACATTTAAAATGATGGTATCGATCTTTGTTTTCAATTATTGTTTGAAAGAAAGAAAGAAAGAAAGAAATGTTTTATTTAACGACGCACTCAACACATTTTATTTATCTTTATATGGTGTCAGACATATGGTTAAGGACCATGCAGATATTGAGAGCGGAAACCCGCTGTTGCCACTTCATAAGTTATTCTTTTCGATTAGCAGCAAGGGATCTTTTATATGCACCATCCCACAGACAGGATAGTACATACCACGGCCTTTGGAACAAAATAGCCAAATGGGTCCACCGACGGGGATCAATCCTAGACCGACCGTGCATCATCTCTTAATTGTAAAACCATTATGAATTTTATTCTGTATAAAATTACATACAAGGATGGGAGCTTTATGAAAGGTCTTCAACACACATTTAAAAAGATGGTATCAAACTTTATTTGCCATCATTCTTGGAAGTACACTAATATGAATTTTTGAAATCTAATTGCCAGCTGCTAACAAAGGCATGCAATCAAACCCATATTACCAAATGAATAAAATAACATAGACACTGTAACACTAAAATTAAATGTCTGTACCAGAAAAAGATCATGCAGGATTTCTGCCAGAGGGTAAAATGGGTATGGTTGAATTCAATTCCATAGTGTCATACCCAAACATTTCTTTCTGGCAGAAACACTGCCATGCAATATATTTTCTGCTACTACAATCGGAATGACCCATTTATATTTTATAACTACTGAAAGTACTGATTAGCCCTGTAATAAGAAAAACAACTCTAGAAGATTAACTGTAATAGCACCTCTGATTCAAAATAAGATCCGACAGACATTGATCCCATAACCTTTCACACTTCAGACAATACAGTACGACTGAACAAAATCCTGCTTCTGTGCTATATAGGTGAAGTAGACCATCCTTGCATTTTACATGTCATCGCAATCTGGTTTTTTCACTTGGTGCTGATCCATATGATAGCCCTAAGAAGATCACTCGTGGAAAATCTAATAACTATTTTATTGACACACAGGCCTCAGTTTGAAGTCTAGAGGAGGTTTCCACATGTCTGCAGCCTGGCCTAAATAATGCACAGACAAGAACTAATCTAATGAGAATAAAACAATCTGTCATGCTTCATGTAATGGAATAACAGTAATGATGTACCACAGTCCGATTCTAATGGTGAACCCACTGCACTGATTCAGCAACGGGGCAGGATGTATCCCAGTGGTAAAGCTTTCGCTTGATGCACGGTCAGTCTAGGATTGATCCCCGTTGGTGGACCCATTCGGCTATTTCTCGTTCCAGCCAGTGCCCCACAACTGGTGTAACAAAGGTCGTGGTATGTACTATCCTGTCTGTGGGATGGTGCATATAAAATATCCATGAAGTGATTACAGTGGGAGTTCTCTCTAAAAATCTGTGTGGTCCTTAACCATATGTCTGACACCATATAACCGTAAATAAAATGTGTTAAGTGCGTCGTTAAATAAAACATTTTTCTTGCTTCCTTGATTCAGTAACAGAAATTGAAGGAAAGGAATGTTGCTTAAATGACACCTCTACACAGAATTTAAAGTGAACACCTCTGAATGTCAGATATACCTGTTGTGGGTAGAACTCTCTGGCCAAGTCACAGGTGCCCATGGCAAGCATATTTGAACAGGTTTTTTTTATTTTTTTATGGAAGCATGCCAAAAATGTTCATTACAGTGTCAAATAACCTGCTCAGAATGAATTGGGAGACATTGTGATTAAGCATAGGAAGGTGGATATGAAGCCAGTACAAATGACTTCTCTCTCATCCAATAACTATTAACCTCAGTGTTTAGACAGACAGCCCAGGGTCCCGTTCCACAAAGCGATCTTAGCCCTAAGATCAACTTAAGTGCATAGGGTAGCTATGCGCTTAAGGTAATCTTAGGGCTAAGATCATTTCATGGAACGGGCCCCCGATAGTCTAGATGTGTCCTTGTAATACAGTGTATTTGGACCTTAAGTTGGCTGGGCCTAAAATTCTAATTAAAATGAATATGAAAATTAAAATGTTTGTCAAACATATGTGAGTTGTGCCACTTGTAATTAGAGCATCAGTTTGATGCTGTCATGCCTACTGTTCCTTCTGCATAGTAGGATTGGATGTTGTGCCAGACAGGGAATAGTGAGGAGTGTTCTATCATTCACATTCAAGTGATTGCATGCTCTACGTAGCCGTAGACTTAGATGCATACCATTCCTTACAAAAATATTTGCTCAGTTAAAACTGTGAGATGCCTGACTAAGACCTATGGAAGTAAACTAGAAAATCTGTTTTATATCTGCCTTCACCTTCCCTTTGGGAAGAGAGATTCTTAATTAACAGTTGTCTAAAATATCCTTAGAGGTAACACTCCATACCAAATAGCCTCTTCCTGGCACAAAGTGATCCTGTTATATTGGACAAGATCTCGCTCAGTCAGTATGGAGCTTTTACATGAGGCGCTTACAGACATTGATATTGTAAACAAAAATATATATTTAATATGTTAATTTTAATTGTTAAAAAAGGACGCTAGTTATAATATCTTAACAGTGACAGTCTCTTCAAGGGTAACTTGCTATAGCATTTATATTAAAGGGACATTCCTGAGTTTGCTGCACTTTTTAAGATGTTATCGACTAACAGGCTTTTTAACAATTGTAATTACATATCAAATATATTTTTCTGCATAAAATATTAGTGGCTGTATGTTAACAATGTTTCTGATCATTCTAATATTAGTACTAGGTTAAATTTAATTTTATTTCCTAAAATATATTTTTTCATATGTAAGAAATTATTTGAAGACAAAATCCAGTTTGGGCTTCTTACAAATATTAAGACGACCAGAAACACATTGAATATACAGACACTGATATTCTAAACAAGAAAATATATTTAATAGGTAAGTTTAATCGTAGAACTATTTTATTAGTCGGAAACATCTTACAATGCAGCAAACTCAGGAATGTCCCTTTAACAATGACAGAAAATTCATGACAGTCTCTTCAAGGTAACATGCTACAGCATTTATATTAAGGTGTATGTACAGGTTGCAGCTTTTGCTATGCACATTATTCTTCTCATCTATGGGATTTCATTTTGCTGTATGTATTCTTTAGCTTTTTATTTCACAAGTATTGAAAATCCCTTTTACATGCTTCTCCAGTAAAACAATTAGAACCAATATAACCTAATAACATTCATTTTTAAAATCCCAACTACACAGTTACATATAAAAAACTGATCAGTTTTCATCGACACAGTTACAAATAAAAACTGATTAGTTTCCATCCACACAGTTACAAATAAAAACTGATCAGCTTGGGCAAATGTTCTTGCAGTGACCACCAAAGCTGTAGATAACTTGTGAACACCAAAGATTTGTCTTTTTTAAATTTCAAAGGTATGAATAACCTAAAACCTAATCATTTTTAAAGCATGAAGTTAAAAAATTCTCACACCTTTCTATGTTGTTTACAACTAACATATAGTGTGGCAAACGTACATCTGCTTTCTTGCCTGTTGCACCTTACAAGCTCTAATTCACTGGGAGCCTGTTGTGGCAATTCAATTACCTAAAGGCCAAGAAAGCAAACTGCACATGAAAGCCATGCTAAGATTACCATGTGAACTGTCCTGATTTATTGGCAGCATACATTACATGCTCCACAAAGTAGACGATCTTTGTTAGACAGGTTTTGGTGGGTCTTTTTACACGACTTGAACAAAAGAAGTGATCACCTCAAATGTGAGAATCATGCACGGTATGCGAGGAATCGAAATTAATATAATTATATTGTCAACAGTGTCTTATATCAGACTATGTGAGAAGATTTCAGCTTCATGGGTAAACCTGTAATAGTGATGTGATAAATATTCAACTAACAGTTTAACAATAAACTAGATTAGGTACATACAAAGAATTTCCTTTGGGTGAAGGAAAATTACTTTTTAAAAATTGAATCTTCAATTAAAGAAACAAATGATCTTTAAAAAAATTAAAAAAAAAAAAATGTACATGTATCTACTTAAAGGGACAGACCCTAGTTTCAGCCCGTGAAAATTAACACTAAGTTTAGTTAATCTACAAACCTGTAACACATTTGAATAAAGTTACATTTGAGTGAAACACGAGTCTGTGACTTTGAAATGGTGAAATACCCTCTAAAAATAGACTAAAACTCGACTCCATAACTGTTACTTCTCAGATGCACGTGCATTTTTAAAAATATGAGAAATGCATTTTGTGATATTAAAAACACCAGTAAGACCAACAACACTTCGAATGTACGGAAACTGATCATCTAAACCATAACATCTAAGTAAAGTATGATTTCAGTTATCAAAAATGGCTATAATAGTAAAACATTTGTAACAATTCCCAGACCTTCACTCCCATTTCATTTCATTTCAACTTATTTTCATGCTTATATCCAATCAAGGTTCAAGCACACTGTCCTGAGCACACACCTCAGCT